>NC_056520.1:14228000-14266085 GCF_014905685.2 Nematolebias whitei
TCATGAGGGAGTTTTTCCTTTCCACTGTCGCCTTCATGCTTGCTCAATATGAGTTCTGTGATGGAGTTAAATTCAAAGCAGTCTGCTCCTCAGATAAATAATGTTAAACTGTTTAAATATATATATATGAATGTTTCTGTTCAGTGCCCTGAGATGACTTCTGTTGTGACTTGGAGCTATATAAATAAACTGAATTGAACTGAATTCAGCTCATTTTTCTTTCCATTTTTTTCTCTGAAGATCAAAATTTAAAAAAAAAAAAAACAATAAAAAAAAAAAACAAGTGAAGGTGCTGACAGACAACAGGAAGTAACGTCTGTGTAAGAATCTGTGTTTATGTCTTGAGATCTTTGTGTTTTCTTGCGTCATTCTGCTCAGCCTTCCTAGTGTGTTCCCCCCCATGTAATCCGCTCCTGCCGCTCTCACCTGATCCTCATCGTCTTTCCCCAGGTGTTGGCCATTGCGTCTCGTTAGCGTCCCTTTAAGTTTAGCGTCTGTGTTTCCACCTTGTCCGTAGATTGTGCTTCCCAAGCCATCGTGTTCAGCTTCCTCTGCGTCTCCCGGAATTGATCACTTTCGCTGCCATGTCAGATTTTTGTTTTTGTGTTTTCTTAAATAAATCAGTTTTCTTTGTTTTTACCCTCGAGTTCCTCGCGTCAGTCTGCACTCTGGGTTCAACACTTTGCTAAACATGCTAGTCTGATGTTATGTCTCATGAGGTCTGTTTGTGTTGTTCAAACCAGAAAAGTGAAACCCAATTTCAAAATGAGGATGCTTAGTCTTTATTTCCAGGCCACATGGCTCAAACGGTGATTATAATCAGAATTTGAACACTGGGACACAGCAGATGGACACAGACACCGTGGAAGAGAGAAATAATCACCTTCTCTCCTTCCACTTCCCACCTCCTGTTGCTGAGGAGGACAGAGTTAAATATACGGTAAGCCAGAAGGGCCAGATTTCACAGTCCTGCACAGATATAGCCTCTCAGCTGGTGACTACCACCATCATACTTTACAGTAAACAGGAGCCAGGACTGGGTCAAATCGCCACAAACAAAGCGAGGACAGTTGCTGGAAACTCAAATAACCTCGTTGGTTTTCGAATGGAACTCATTTTTGTGGAAACCATCAGCTGAGTTCTGGAGAACAGGTTTGTCTTTTCAGAGAGGTTAAGAGTTCCTCTTCAGTTTTCTTCCATTTGACAAGCTCTGAGTTCACTTAGGTTTCCACCATCAACTACAAGCTGGTTTGTGATGCAGGTTTTTTCCCCAGGTAGGACACAAAACGCTTGTTTTGAACCAAAACATAACAACAAACCGAGAGTAAAAACTCTGTACTAAACCAACATTGCTTCAGAAGAGTTTCCACACAGGAAACCAGTAGAGGAGATAAACGCCCACAACAAGTTCTTCTTCTCTCATTCTATTAACCGTTGCATCAAACTTAGACAAGCAGATGCCCGATTATTTTATTGTAAATTGTTTCTGCTGATGAAGGCAGCCATATGATGATGTCATGAACAGCAGATACAAACATAAACGCAGCTGTTTCCAGACGTGTCTACTTCAACATTTAACGCTTTTTAACAAGCTGCAGATCTGATGCCGACAGACTGAAGTGTTTCCTCTTACTCTGCATTCAAAACAACAAAACAAACAAAAAAATAGGGATGCACAATATTGGATTTTTGCCGATATCCGATATGCCAATATGTTGAAGCTTATTTGGCCGATAACCGATGCCAATACCGATATTTTTCCCCTAGACCTATTTACAGAGACTACATAGCTTTCTCTGCTGTGGGATTAAAATAGGACATTATTCTGCATTAGAGCTGTCATTTCGAACCCGGGCCTGCACCCAGCCCGACCCGAAATTCGAGCTGGGCCAAAAAAATGTGCTGGATGGGCAGGCTGGATCGTGTCGGGCTTTTGATTGCATCAGCGGACGTGCATGGCTGACGATCCAATTTGGATCACCTGCCGAGCGCGGCCATTTGATGGCGCGCTAACCGGCCGGTTGAAAGAGGTGAAGAAAAGTCCAGATGGTTCACTGCCAGTGACCCACCTGAAGCTAGGACTGTCACAATAACAAATTTTGCTGGGCGATTAATTGTCTCAGAAATTATTGCGATAAACGATAATATTGTTTGAAATTTAGCAATAATTATTTGTCAAATTTTAAAAGAAATGTTGATTTGTTTGGTCTGCAGTACCTTATTTGACCACCTGATGGCAGTATAAGACTGTTTGAACCAAAGGATGGATAGCTGAGCAGCGTGTCTCTTTAAGAAAAATGGGAGGGGCTTTGACGTGACATGGGCTGTCATGGTAACATGCTCGGTGGTTTGAGCTCTTTAGCATAGCATTTTTCACACAAAGCTTTTAATGAAAAACAGTAAACAAGTTCTCAGCTTCTTTTTGCAGAGAAAAACAACTTTTTACACGAAGGCACAGGTTTCAACCGTGAATTTTGGAACTCGGCAAGACGGAGGTTTATTCCCGGGGTCGGCCTCTTAGCTTAGCTCATAGCTTAGCTTCTCAACTTAGCTGCTTTTAAGGATCCAAAAAAGTGATTTTGGATGGTTAAAATAGATTTTAAAGAGAAAGGGAGGGGTCAGTGAAGAGCACCGGAGTTGAAACTTTTGTCATCCAGTGACTTCCGTAGAAAAAGAGACACACGAAGAAACGATAAAGCCGGTAAATTAAAATGTGGTAGATAATTTTCGTTCATCATGCGATTAACTGATTTATTGTTCATCACGACAGGTCTACCTGAAGCTTAACTGGACTCAGCCGTTGCATCAGCAGACGTGCGCGGCCGACGATCAAATTTGGGTCATCAGTCGCGCGCGTCCGCCGACCGTTAATAACTTTAATAACTATAACATTATAATAACTATAATAATCCACTGACTCTTGTTAATAAACAAGAACTCTTTTATCTTCCTTTCTTTGAAATATGTTTTAAAATCATGTCAAACTGATTTGCTTACAAAAACAGTAAAAACTTAAACTTTTTTTTTTTCCCGGGTTCGGGCCTGTAATCACAGTTAATTGGTCGGTTTCGGGTCGGGCTTGGAAAAAAATGATACAGGTTCGAGCCGGGCTGTATCGGATTTTTTAGGCCCGAATGCAACTCTATTCTGCATGGTCTTCATCAATTTGGCCTGCTACCAAATGCAGATACCAAAAAGGGGGATGAAAATTATGTAACATTTCCACTTGGATTATGCTTAATGTCAAATTTATTCACGACATCACCTTATATATACGTATATTAACAGCACCTTTTATATTGGTGAGTGAATTTGATGGAATAGACAATGTCCGATATTTAACTTTATCGCTAATAGCAGCCAATACAGATACCATGCCGATAATATTGTGCATCCCAAAAAAAAAATTTTTTTTTTTAAATGGCACGCCCCGGACATTTCATAAACAGGAACTCACCATTGAAGAAGCTTTTCACCTTCAGGTAGCCGACGCTGAGGCGGAGCACCGACAGCTTGTCCAGCCGAGCCCGGACCTCCTCGGAGAAGGGCAGCAGGCTGGTGAGCTTGTCCAGCTCGCCGTTGAGGCGGTCGCGGTGGCGTTTGGATGGGTTGGACTTGGCGCCATCGGGGGGAGGTTGTTTGGGGCTGTAGCGAAAGAGAAAAAAAACAACGATAAAGACAAACGAGAAACATTTCTGTAAAAGATGTAAGAGTGATAATTTAAGTTGGACGGAGAAACGTCATGAGGGCGACAAACAAGCTGAAGGCTAAAGGTGCAATGAACGCTGGCGTATGTGAGCGTCAGAGCAACATCAGCTGGGATTAATACCAGATGACACAGCAGGAAGGAAACAAGGGGAAATATCAACAAATAAACAACTTTCTGTGAAACTTTATGCTTCCTGCAGCTCATTGTCAACAAAAATCCTGATCTTCATGTCAGATCTGATTTAAAACACTATTTATTTATTTTGCTGAAGCACTTTCTATTGGATCTGCGAGGCTAGCGTGTGTAAAGTAAAAAAAATATAGAAATAAAAACAGCACTTGTCATTTAGAGTTACTATATTGAGTGGAAAACAAGACCTAGACCACCTCGGTTCTCCAAGGGGTTAGGCTGCTTCAGGCCCCAGTTACCATGGGAACCAGGTGAACTGAATGATGTCACCTGTTCCAGGGCTTTCTCAGCCACATCATGTCGTAGCTGAGGTTTCACTCAGAGATAGTTCTGAAGCTGCTGAGGGTTTGTCCTTCTAAACAGACATGTTTAAGGCTTTTTAAAAAAATGACTCTCCTTTAAACAAAATGTTAAAAAAATAATAATCCTGACAAGAGAGGTTTTTCATCATGGGGTGCAAAAGCACTAAAAAAGGTTTAAGTTCAAGGCCCACGATTCCTTGATAGAGTGAATGTCGCCCGCTGCTTTTATTAAACTAAGATCATCTTATGATAAGAATTACCTATTAAAATCAAACTTGGAAAATAAGGTTAGCGTGATCTGATGCACTACCTCAAGAGGTCAGGCTCAGAGTATGTGTTAAGGATCACTCTCAGCTACCACATAGCTTTAGCTCAACATACGAAAGACATTATTGTCTCGACTAATGCAGATCAGATGTGGATTTTTCTATTTTAAATCTAGTAATAAAGAGCAAACTCAAAAATCAGAGTAACTTATTTTATTATTTTATGTTTTTTTGGTTGGATTTTTTTTTGTTTTTATTTTTTTGCATCAGCACCTGGTAGCACCTCAGTCTGCAGCACCCGACACTTATGTATGTGTGTGTGTGTGTATATATATATATATATATATATATATATCAATCAATCAACCTTTATTTATACAGGTAAATCCCATTGAGCCTCGAGGACTCATTTACAAGAGAGACCTGATTTCAACAAAGAAAGATGACAACAATGGACAACAGCAACAAAAATGCCAATATATATATATATATATATATATATATGCATGTGTATGTATGTATACATATAGGTTAATAATGAAGTAGTACTCCCTATCACCTTGTGTATGTGCATACTGTGTTTTTCACTGTATAAGCCACACCTTTTTGTATAAATTAGCATGCGCTGCGACTTATACAGTGAAGCGACTTATTTAGTTTTTCCCATATTTATAACCCAATTTTTGGCTGAGATCTGACGATTTCATTCATTCTGACATGGAAAATACTGAACACTACCATTTTCAGCCACTAGAGGGCCCCCGACTAATATAGCAAGCCAAGTGTCTCATTAATAGGTAAAAGTGGCTATTAATGAGACACTTGGCTTGCCATACCAAGCCACCTTCGTCTTGCTCCGGAACCCCAGGAGCAAACGTTAAATCAGCTGCATTTCGCCATTTATTAAGGAAAAATTAAACTGAGACACACCTTTACTATAATGTCGAGCAAACAATTAACTGTTTTTAGGTGGTTATCTTGTTAAGCAACAAAGTCCATGCTCCAGGTATACAATCCAACATTTTTTTGGTCAGGTCAACTGGACAGTTTCTTTTTTTTGTTTGTGCTGAAACGTTTCACCTTCCATCCAGGTTTGTTCCACTTTGGAGTAAGCTGTTGGGGGAAGTATCAGTTTTGTGTTTCCTTGACTGATGAAGCCTTCTGGATGGAAGGTGAAATGTTTCAGCACCAAAAAAAAAAGGGAACTCTCCAAATGACCCGACTGAAAATTGTTGGGTTAGCTTGTTAAATTTCGAAGAAATGCACGGCGAGTCGTCCCTCTGCGCGCTCTCGCTTCTGCAAATCGGATTTTGAAAATGCAGCTGATTTGACCGTCAAAGTGCATTTATTAAGGAAAAGTTCAACTGAGACACACCTTTGCTATAATGTCGAGCAAACAAATAATTGTTTATGTGTTAATCTTTAGGGGGTTTCCTTAATTTAAAAAAAAAAAAAAAAAAAAATCGGAAATTGACCGATACTTGCATAAAAAAACGATTTTACCGATTTTTTGTTTTGTTTTAACAACAATTGTCTAAACTTTATTTATATTTTAGAGCACTATCTCATGGCCAGTTAAAACAAGTTTGTATTGTTTCTAGGATATTGTTCAACGGTATGTTTTTCAATAAAATAAGGTTAGAAAATTGAAGGTGCATTTTGACCTTATAACACCTGACAGTGTCGCTTAGAAAACAAAATTGGTATCGGAAAAGAATCGGAATTGCCAGGTCAGACATTTTAGAAATCGGTGATCGGCCAGAAAAGTCCAATTGGTGCACCCCCTTGTTAAAGTCCTCCCATGCACGCTCCTGCGGCCGCTATTTGGCTCCCATTTGATTTTTGGCACAACACCGGCCCACGTTTCCGACAGCGAAGCGACGTGTACGGCAGCAAGTACGGTATTTGTCTTTTTTTCAAATGTGTGCATTCTACTTCTTTTTTGATTAGCCGTATGTATTTTTTCTGTACAATTAGAAAATGCTTCTGAATGCCTCGAATTCCTCTCCCCCCCCCCCGGGATTAATAAAGTATCTCAAAGTTCTTTATTGTCATTCGCATCACAACGTGGAATGAAACTGTGTACTCAAGGTCCCAGTTACATCCAAAAACAGAAAAAAAAAAAAAAAAGTATAAAAAGAAACAGTATACAAGGATTTAAGCTATAAGCTAACACTAATAATGTAAAATAATACAGTGTATTAAACAGCAGCCTGAACATGAGTCTGTAGTGAGCTGATGGGTATGAATACAGCAGCTTAAAGAGAAGAAAGCAGCAGAACATATGACCAATTAAAGTGGCATTACAGTGATTTTTAAATTTTAATTTTTAATCCATCTCTATGTTGTGGATGCCGAGTTGCTTCTTAATGGCTCTTGTCCAGTCAGGGTGCATTTTTTGCAGCATCTCCAACGTTTGTTCCTGCCATTGTATCTTGTTGTGGAAGGATAATCAAATAAAAGCTATGGTCACATGTGAGCTCAGCCTTACTGACAGAGAACGTGCATTCCCCTCCCGGCTGATCCACTGGACCAGTGGGGAAAAAAACATCCCTGGCTAACAAGATCATCAACATCAGGTCTGTGTTTTATGAAGCTTTTCAGCTGCAGGACCTCACGTTAGAAAGTTTCTCCAATTCTACCGTCATTTTTCAACAAAAACATGAACCGGTCAGCAGTCGCAGCACCTAAACCAGGACAGAGTAACCGAAGCAGAGCTGAGCCTGGTCTCCACAGATCCGATGAACACTTTGATATTTGATCATCACTGAAGGCAGACAAGTGCTTTTACTCTTTGCACCCTGCTTGTGCACATTTTAATGCCTTAAAGGACTTTTTCCATGCTTACACGACTCCATTTTTTCTTCTTCTCCTCCTTCTTGGTAATAAATCATCACAGAAAGCATGAGATGGAACTAAATCATGTACTCAAGGTCACAGTTACACCCAAAAATAGCAAAGATATAAAGTGTAAAAAGAAACGGTATACAAGGATTTAAGATATACACTAAACAAACGACAAACGGTACGCTAAAAGATCCAAGGTGCCGTATTTTTCGAACGATAAGGCGCATTAAGCGAAACAAAACAGTCAGATAAGTCAAACTTGATTAGACTCTTTCACAATAACCACATAAAATCTGTTCGAGGTCAGAAAGCAAGAGGCAATTAAAGGATTTTAAGTGCTCCTTATAGTCTGAAAAATACGGTACATGCTAAAACACTAATAATGTAAAACAATACGGCGAATCAACCGCAGCCAGAACAGACACCTGTAAACATTTGATAAACTTCATCACTCGGAACGTGGCTCTGGCAGGTCTAAACCTCAAAACGTGACCTTGTATCAGCAATTTAAGGCAATATGGGACGCCTTCATGCAATTTTTGTAAAGTAAACAAGCCGAAGTGAACGAACGGAATGGAACAAAATAAAAAAGCAGCACCCAATAAGATTAATAATAATTCATACAACTTAATATATGAGTGATACTCTATCAAGGCTTTAGAATTGGATGACTGAAACCTTTATTTTTATATTTGTACTAGGAATGTGCGATATGGCATAAAATTCATATCACGATATGTATTGTGAAGGGTGGCGATAACGATATATATCGCGATAGGTTTTGGGTATAAAACTTGATAGGAATTTTTCTAAAATCATAGGGCGTCCTTTTGCTATCATATACTTCGAATTAAGAAAATTCCACTACTACGTCCAGAGTTTTTAAATAATAAACAAATCAAGTATTAGGCTTCTTGCTTGTAGTGCAAAACGATGCAAAATATATAAAATGTAGTTTTCGCCATATGTTTTAAACAAAAGAATATGCTGTTAACAGTTTCCAGTTTTGCTTAAGAAATGAACAGCAACAGAGCAGAATTTTACACTGAAACACTTCACCCTCCAAACCTCTAGTGGGCGCCTCCTTCCGCTTTAATGGAGAGCTGACATAAAATGACTGTGGCTTTGACCAGAGGGTCTCGCAGTAAAATCACACAACACAGCGTTCTTTTCACAGATCAGAGAGCAGGTTTCTCTAAAGCTGGCCAACGCTTACTTTAACTTTCGATGGGAAAAAAAAAAAAAGAACAGTAAAACTTTCGACGGAACACAGCGTTTTGCGCATGCGTCAGAATACGGCAACACTATGGCAAGCCGGCTGTAGTTAGCTTGTAGCTTCGCTACTTAGCTCTCGAAGAAAAGACTTAAACGCCACATGCGCAGTTTTCAGCTCAAAAAAAGTAACGATTAAACTGACAGCTCTGATTTTACTTCAGATACAGCATTACTGCGGTTAGCTGGTAAAAGACAGATCTCTATTGTAGGCTAAATTTCTATCGTTTCTACCGTGTGCCGTTTATATCGCGCATTCCTAATTTGTACATGTGGTTATGCATTTGTACCATTTTTTAAATTATTACTACTATTATTTTATTTTTTCTTTATTATTATTATAATATATGTAGTATGACATATATATATATTTATTTATTTTTTTACCCTGAGTGTTAAATGTGGGTGGGGGGTGGTGATTGTGGGTGGGAACTCTTTAATGTCTGTTTGAATGTATATTTTCTATGTTTCATATATGAAAAAACCCAATAAATATATTGTAAAAAAAAAAAAAAAAAAAAAACGTATCAGCCTCGTGGACTGGAAATAGTCTTACAGTAGTCAGCTGTTTAGATTTTACAACAAACACGCTGCCGATTATTAGTTTTTCTTTTGTTTACAATGAACCAAACATTTCCCAGATTTTTCCTCAAGCCCACAACAGTCATGATGCAGGTTAATAATCAGGATGTTTGACAACGATCAAATCAATAACGTAACAGTGAGTTGTCCGAACAGACGACCAGTTGCTCCTTACAGACAACAGAAAGTGAGGCGCAACCCGTGTTCACTACGGTTTTAGCTTCGCACAACATGGACTGGATGTTGTGAGACTTTTGACTTCACAGCTACGGGTTGGAGCAGCCATGCAACTGCTGCTTTGTGAGTTAAATCAGCTTCAGATGTTCCTGTTGGAACAGAGGATTCAAGGTCAGGTGAGGCTGCAGTGTGTAAGCATGTGTGTGTAGCTGCACAGACACAAAGCGCTGAAACAGAAGAATCAGGAAGCTCGTAGAAAATATATACGCATAAATCCACTTTCATTTGTCCATTTACGTTCTTCTGATTTTATATAGCACATCTGTGACTAAAAAAATTTCCCCTTAAATGGGTTACACAGAGTTCAAAATGCCTTTACGGGGAAAAAAAAAATGACTTAACAAAATAAAATGAAACTGTCAAAACAAAGCCAAACATGACAATATAATGAGAAAACAAACCAATAACTTTCCTGTTTAAAGCGCCTGCAACTGGAGTTTACGAGCTATTAATTTAAATGTAGCACAGACAGCAGCAAGAAAATGCACTTTAATGTCAAAAAGTATTGATTAACGTCACTAAAATCAATCAACCTTTATTTATACAGGTAAATCCCATTGAGCCTCGAGGACTCATTTACAAGAGAAGATGAAAAAAAAAAATGATCCTAGTTGGTAGAAAAATGTTCCATTAATCTAATAAAGTAAACTATAAAAGTAACTAAAACATTTTTTTAAAGAGCCACACTTTAAATCTTAAAAAAATAATAAGAATACAAAAGCACCCCAATAATTATGACACGATTGTCAGATACAAATATCTGATTTTTTTTTTTTGCTAAAAAATAAATCTTCCATGTTTACATCAATAATGTATACAAAAAATATTACTCTTGCCTGTTATTCATATCATAAAATATTTTAAGTGTTGAAAAAAAATAATAATAATAGGTAAAGCTTTGAAACTTTAAACATTTACAGATGGAGTTCCTCAGGGTTCAGTGCTTGGATCAATACTCTTTACTTTATGAATGCTTCCATTAGGTAAAGTTATTAAACAGCATGGGATAAATGTTCATTGTTATGCTGATGATACACAGTTATATTTGTCCATGAAACCCAATGAATCCAATCAGCTACTTAGACTAAAAGCATGTTTTAAGAACCTGGATGATCCTAAATTTTCTGCTTTTGAACACAGACAAGACTGAGGTTTTAGTTTTTGGAACTGAGCATCTTAGGAATTAATTTTTCAGTCTGTCTCCCTCCTTAGATGCCATTAATCTGGCCTCCAGATCTAATGTTAAAAATCTTGGTGTTATTTTTGATCAGGACATGTCTTTATCCCCCACATTAAAAACGTTAGAACCACCTTCTTCCACCTGCGTAATATCACTAAAATTAGAAACATCTAAAAATGATGCAGAAAAACTGGTTCATGCATTTGTCACGTCTAGACTGGACTATCGCAATGGTTTATTATCTGGGTGTCCAAATATTTCTTTAAAACGTCTTCAGTTGATCCAAAATGCTGCTGCCAGAGTCTTAACTGGAGTTAGTGGGAGAGATCATATCTCTTCAGTTTTAGCTTCTCTCCAATGGCTCTCTGTCAAATTCAGAACTGAATTCAAAATGTTACTTCTAACCTGCAAAGCTCTCAACAACCTAGCTCCATCTTATATTACAGATCTTATTGTTGCATATTTTCCTAACAGAGCAGTTTGCTATCAAACTGCAGGCTTACACACGATTCCTAGAGTTTCTAAAAGCAGAATGGGAGGAAGATCTTTCAGTTTTCAGGCTCCTCTCTTGTGGAACCAACTTCTAGTTTCTGTCCCTGAGGCTGACACATTGTCCACTTTTAAAGACTTTCCTTTTTGATAAGTCCTATTGTTAGGGTTGGTTTGTTATGCTGCTATAGACTTAGACTACTAGATGACAAATTGACCTCATATCCTTAAATGAATTGTTAAAATTTAATAGTTTTCATTTGATACTATTTCTATCTTAGCATGTGATTTTTGACCTGCCATTGTGCATCTGTTCCTCTCAAACCCAGCCGGTCGAAGCAGATGTCGCTTGTCCTGAGTCTGGTTCTGCTAAAGGATTCTTCCTCATGAGGGAGTTTTTCCTTTCCACTGTCGCCTTCATGCTTGCTCAATATGAGTTCTGTGATGGAGTTAAATTCAAAGCAGTCTGCTCCTCAGATAAATAATGTTAAACTGTTTAAATATATATATATGAATGTTTCTGTTCAGTGCCCTGAGATGACTTCTGTTGTGACTTGGCGTTATAGAAATAAACTGAATTGAACGGATTAGATTAAATACAGATAATAAGCTCGTTTATAAAATGTTCAGGTCTTTGATTAAAAAGCTGTTACGGTAAAATAAATGTGTAAAACTTTAAACTTTTGGACACTGACCCCTGACCCCCTCTCCCTGCATCTGCTTCCAATAACGCTTAAGAGTGCGGTATATCTGGAATCGAAGCGAGATGACTATCGCTGCATTTCTGACGGCGTTCCCTGCGAGAACAATGAGCAGTCAGTGTTGTTGCTCCTCGTTTTTAATCGAGCAGATCTGGCCTGGAAGAGGCGTGTTCCCCCACTCCTCTCTGCTTGTTACATGAGAATGTGTGCGAGGGGTTGAGTCCAACTCCAAGAGACGCTCGCACAAAGGCACTTTGTTTCTGACGGGCCACTGACACCTTTTCAGAACAAAAGAAACTAAATACCTCGATCCTGCTGCAGTTCTGATCCAAGAACAACAGGACGATGATCTAAAATCCAAAAAGCACCTGATTATAAGGCTCACTGTCCATTTTTGAGAAAATTACAGGATTTTAAGTGCACCTTATAGTTCGTAAAATACAGTACCGTATTATTCGCCGTACACGTCGCACCGCCCTATAAGTCGCATCAGTCCATATTTGTCTAATAAAGTGGAAAAATCCATAAATATGTCGCTTCGCCGTATACATCTATTATGCATCACCGCTGACAACCCGGAAATGTGGGCCGGTGTTGTGCCAAAAATCGACGGGCTGCCAAATGGCGGTAGCATGTACGGGAGGACTTTAACAAGAATTTAACAAGATTAACACTTAAAAACAATTATTTGTTTGCTTGAAATTATAGTAAATGCGTCTCAGTCTAATGTTTGCTTAGTAAAAAAGGACTTTAATGGTCAAATCAGCTGATTTTCAAAAATAGATTTGCTGCCTCTGTGCTCCCGGGAGCATGCAGAGGGAGGAAAAAGGAGGAAGAACGCGGCTCGTTTCTTCGACATTTCACAAGAAAAGCACCAAAACAATTATTTGTTTGCTCGAAATTATAGCAAAGGTGCGTCTCTGTTTAACGTTTGCTTAAAAAAATGCACTTTAATGGTCAAATCAGCTGCATTTCGCCGGGGCGGTGCAGCTGGTTTGACGGTTCCAAGCAGCAAGCAGAAGGAAGGTGGGGACACTATGGCAAGCCGATTATATCATTAATAACTGAAGATTCTCAGTCATCCAGGACATGGTAAATTCAAAAAAGTTCAAGAAAAAAACAAAGTATAAAATAAAGTGTAATAAATAAAGTCCAGTTGTTTTTGTCTTGAACTTTTTTGAATTTGTCATTATAGCCACGTTTACGTATTACATGATACAACAGCATGCCACACTACTACTACTACTTTGCTTCCATCTTGTGACTGAAAGTGGTACTGTTCTTTTTTTTTTTTTCAGTCATAATTGTAGTGAACCTGATCTGGCCTGATCTGACCCTGATGACCTCAAATCTATCAGATGGACAGAGACTGTTATTTTCATTGATCTGAAAACAGTCTGAGCCATCTGGTGACTTTCTTTCTTGAATTAATCAAGCAGAAAAGACAATTCTTTATAATCATTACTGTCTTACAAATGTTTGATAATCAAATTGTGTTAGTTTCACTCAATGCTTACAGGTTGAAAAGAACTACTCATTTTTATTTTACATAAACAGTAAGTAATGATTTTTATTCCTCATTCAAAGAAGAAATCAGGTTAATATGCATTTCTTGATTTTCTGTCTGAAATGAGCCAAGTCGTAAGTATGTGAAAGTTGAAGCTTCGGTCAACTAAATGTTTACTGAAAAAGGGATGTCATGTTTTACTATTTGGAAAGATACAACAGAGTGAGGCTCCAAAAAGTCTGGTATTCTGCAATAATCTTTTCTGTATGTTGAAAACAAATTCATTCCCTGACCTCGACTTTTGATAATACCTTACGTCAAAAACCACACCTCTTTCTGGTACATCCACGAATCAGAAAGCTCTAAATTGAACCGGAAGTCGACCCATTTAAAATGTGGCAACTTTCCAGTTCAAGTTAGTTCTCAAGGAGTTCTCAAGGAGTTCTCAAGGAGTTCTCAAGGAGTTCTCAAGGAGTTCTGAGGAGAATTGGTTAGAATTCATGGGGAATTCATGAAGAATGGTGAAGTGAATGGAAGAGAATTCGAGAATTCAGGAGAGTCAGAGACGTTTGGAATTATAACTTCTGTTTGAACAACCCACGCACGACTATCTAAGGATTTCAGCAGCTCTCAACGGAGACGCTGAAAGGTCTGGAGGATTCTCTATCGAGCTGATCTATCATCACCAGGTAACGGTCTCTTCTTCGACTAAAGTGTACCGGAGGCGAGCTGAGATCTGATGAAGCGTGCACGTTCTGGTCAACAGATATTAATTCCCTCACATAGTTCTCTGTAAGAAAATCTCCATTTCATCTTAAACTCTTCTCTCTCTCACAAAACCAGTACAGATATTTTAGAAATATCTGAAGCAAAGTCCTCGTTCACCGCCGAGTGATCGATGCTCATTTTCTGTGAAACTTGTCTGTTATTATTTTCATATTTTGCCAAATTAATGTAAATGTTTGATGTTAAACTTTGATTCTGAAAATAAATGACCACATTCATTTTGATGGGTCAAAGATAATAACGTCTCTCGTTACATTTTTGTTAAAATTCAATGCACGACTTACACAGTCAGAAAGATGAGGAACTCGTGAAATTGTATGCATATATATTTCATATATTTGTCATACTACAACTAGTGACACGTACCCACGTGACTCACTACAACTGGTGGCCCGTACGGAAAACGGTCATATCTCAGCCATCCATCCATTATCTTTACCCGTTTATTCCATTTTGGGTCACGGGGGTCGCTGGTGCCCATGTCCAGCAATCACTGTGCGAGGGGCGGGGTACACCCTGGACAGGTCGCAAGTCCATCACAGGGCCACATAGAGACAAACAACCATGCACTCTCACTCACACCTAGGGACAATTTAGAGTTACCAATCAGCCTAACATGCATGTTTTTGGTCTGTGGGAGGAAACCGGAGTACCCGGAGAAAACCCACGCATGCACGGAGAGAACATGCAAACTCCACCCAGAAGGCCCCTGGACCGGGGTTTGAACCAGGGACCTGTTCGCTGAGAGGCAGCAGCTCTACCAGTTGCGCCACCGTGCTGCCCCATATTTCAGCCAATAATGGTTAATAAATATGGGAAAAAATCCATAGATAATAAGTCGCAGGGCATGTAAATTAAGCAACAGTGCGACGTACACGGCGGAAAATATGGTACACTGAATCAAGTTTAAACAGGTTCTGGATCAGTTATGACTGTTTCTCTGCTCAACAAGCATCAACTCTGGACAGAAACGTCAGTCTGAAGCAAACCTAGTGTTGTTCTTTTAACCACAGTTGATTTAAAAGCTAAATATTATAAAAAGAGTCCAAATGTTTTTATTCTCTATAAAAAAATGATAGACCTAGCATTCCCTGAAGAAATGGGAGTTTTACACAAAGACTCTTTTATTGAGGAGGTACAGATGTACAGCTGTTTGGTCAAATTTGTTAATGCTCTATATCAGCGCTATTCAACTGGTGGGGCCAGGGGCCAAATCAGGCCCACTGGAGAGCTCAGTTCGGTCCACCAGTAGGTTCATTTTTAAATAAAACTAGATTTTAAACTGTAAAACGATCTTAATTATTAATTCCCAGCCCCTGAGCTCTTGGCTTTCAGTAACTGTGGCCCCCTGACCAGTTTAGTTGAATAGCTATGTGCTGGGAATGATTCTCAGCTCACCTTTGACTACTAACGCTTTGCTGAATGCATGTAAGCGTAGACAACACTGCAAACTGTCGCCCATTGAGGCCTACAGGATCACCCAGTGTTCATCACACCAGTTACAAAGTAAAGAAGCCTGCCTGTTGGGCCTTTAAATTGCGATTTTCACGTTTAGTTTTATTTTATTCAATTTGACTTCCATGTTTGGACCTCAGAAACCAGGAGACCTGGTTTCTGTCACATCAGTCATGAGAAAAAGACGACGGAGCAACTGCTGCCACTGTCCAATCACTTAACGCATATACCTTCACCACAAATTAAGCAGAACCTCTGATCTAGCAGCAACATCTGACTGCCTTGGTCCACAAGAGTCCAGTTCAGTCCAGGGCTGAACGATTTTGGAAAATATTCTAATTGCGATTTTTTTTTTACCTTATTATTGCGATTGCTATTTAATATGCGATTATTTTTCAATGTCTTCTTCTCATGTATTTTTCAATGAACCCAAGTAATAAATCAATCCGTTTAAGTTGCAAAAAACTCCACTGTTTTCTGCTCCGCTGCAACTCTGTTTCTGCACTGTTTTATAGCTCTGGGATAGCAACTCGGCTAAGACGTGTGTGCGAGGGCGTTCTGTACCGCGTATCCATTGTGTTTACCAAAGCCATAAACCCAGGCTTGGTCACTATATTAATGGGCATTAGGAATGTGCGATATGGCATAAAATTCATATCACGATATGTATTGTGAAGGGTGGCGATAACGATATATATCGCAATATGTTTTTTGGTATAAAACTTGCAAAAAAAAAAAGCATAGGGCGTCCTTTTGCCATCATATATTTTGAATTAAGAAAATTCCGCTACTAGGTCCAGAGAGTTTTTAAATAATAAACAAATCAAGTATTAGGCTTCTTTCTTGTAGTGCAAAACAGTGTTTTGCGCATGCGTCAGAATACGGCATCACTACGGCAAGCCGGCTGTAGTTAGCTTGTAGCTTCACTACTTAGCTCTCAAAGAAAATACTTTAACGCCACTTGCAAATAGTTTTCAACTAAAAACAGTAACGATTAAATTGGACAGCTCTGATTTTACACTTGAACACCACTTGCGCACAGTTTTCAACTAAAAAAGTCACGATTAAACTGACAACTCTGATTTTACTACAGACACAGCATTACTGCGGTTAGCCGGTAGAAGACATATCTCTATCGTAGGCTAAATTTCTATAGTTTCTACCGTGTACCGTTTATATCGCGCATTCCTAATGGGCATAATGTCTTTTGCTATGAACTCTGTTATTGCTTGAGTTATTTCCACGTTGAATTATGTTAATTCGAAGTAATACCTTTGAACAGATCGTTCAGTGAGCCCTGTCGGCTGGTACTTTGCTTACTTGAAGTTGAAGCACTGGTCATTGGCATTCTAGCCATGCAACCATCGTAAATGGTAAGGATGCACGATATTATCGGCATGGTATCGGTATCGGCCGATATTAGAGATAAAGTTAAATAACGAGCATCAGCCATTCCACCAAAATAACTCACCGATATAAAAGGTGCTGTTTTTTTTAATATATAATTATATATTTATATAGTGCTACATCATTTTCAGACCCTTTTTGGCATCTGCATTTGGTAGCAGGCCAAACTGACAAAGATCTTGCAGATTAATGTAGTATTTTAATTCCACAGCAGGGAAAGCTATGTAGTCTCTGTAAGCAGTAGGTCTAGGGGAAAAATATCGGTATTGGTATCGGTTATCGACCAAATAAGTTTTAACATATTGGCATATCGGATATCGGCCAAAAATCCAATATCGTGCATCCCTAGTAAATGGCTTTGTGGTGTTTTTTCAAGTGTTGATAAAAGTTTGTGGTATTACCTCGAGAGGTAGCAACGGCAGCAAGGCAGGTTCTGCACAAAACATGCCGTTGCGCGGCGTCTTCTTTTTTATAGCCAAGATAATTCCAAACAACGGACGTGCTGCCCCTCTTTGGTACCAAACTTTCAGATGTGTCAGCTTCTGTCGAGCCTGACATCACTGTGCAACAGGTTAAAGCGCAGTGTTGACTTCTCCCGCTCCCTGCTCTGCTTTGCTCCGCTCACTCGTAAGTCCCGTAACCAGATCACGTGACCAGTCAATTTGCAACCTTCGCGATAAGAAAATCTCATTTTATCATATTGCGATATCATTGCGAGTGTAATTAATTGTTCAGCCCTAATTCATTCGGTATAGACATGAAGAGATCTGTTGTCTGAACCCATTCTTTAAATCCTACATGGCCACACAGATCTGTTTCAGACACAACTGGGCTGCTTTTAAATTATAAATGTCAGCTTACTGCTGAGAGGACTTGTGGGTTTCAGCATCGCAATACTCCCGCCTGCTTTGAGTAAAGATGTGACAGCTTTTGATAAATGAAAGAAAGTGACTCATCCCCTTGCTGATGACTAGTTTGAATTCAAATAAAGATGAATTATATTTACGTTGCATGAATTGTTTTTCACAACAAAGCAAGGAATGTTCCAGGCTGATCTCAATGGTCTCCGAAAAACTGAGTCGGGATCACCGAGTCCACCTTAAACTCCCCATCTGTGTTGTTTTATCTCAGCCCCCTCAACAACCTACAACAGTCACTCAACGTGTCAGTAAAGATGGGCTTTTTCCAAACTACTTTAGCTATGCATCGTTTCTGTCTCGTATGTTCCTCCCATCAATAAAACATCTGCAGATCACTGACTCTGTGGTGTGTTCAGGGTCATTACCACTTTAAATGCTTTACTGACATGTTAAGGTTTTATTTGACACTATTGAGTTATTTATGGCCCAGTTTGTTTCTGTAAGGAGTTTGCTAACCATTGCACAAGCAAATTATTAAAAATCAATGTTGCAAGGTGTGAAATTGTTATCTATTTGCATGGATATTTTTGTTTAAAGAACAACTGCCCCGATAATAAAAAATAAATAAAAAAATGTGACAATAAGGATGAGCTCGTATTGGACAACTAGACATGTTTCCAGGAAGGATAGGATGAAATAACATCTGAAACTGACATGCAAACATGCAAAGTGAGGGAAACTTTTACTGAAACTAATATTTGTTTTAACCTGTTGCAGCCTGAAATGCATAAACGGTAGGGGTGTAACGGTACACGTGGGTGTATTGAACCGTTTCGGTACGGCACGTTCGGTTCGGTCCACGTGTGTACCGTTTTGGTTATTGTTTTCCACTCGTTAAATTTTATTAACGAGAGATTATGCGCCGCAAAACTAAAGTTCCTAAGCGTGTTTCAGCACAGCGCTATTATCTTGCAGCACGCGTAGCATTAGCAGCCTAGCATCTCGTTGCGGTCTCCTGTTTGGGAACGTTATGGCTTTCTTGTTAAAAGACAAGTGAACAAATCCAAAGATGTGTGTCGACGTTGATTCACGGACACTGGATCTGCAGCAGGCAACACGTCGAACTTGTTAACGCGCTTGAAACGACATCATCCGAACGTGAACGTCTCTTCTACAGAATAGCAGCTGAGTCTTCTTCCTCTTCAGGGAAATCCACCAGAGATCACCTCCAGCTAAGAAGTCTGAACTTTTCCAGGGAGAGGTGGGAGCAGGTCCAAGAAAAGGTTGTGAGTAATAAGGCCAAATACAGCCACAACGCAAAATTAGCATAGTGCTACCTCTTTATTCCTGCTACTGTTGCTAGTGAGCGGTTTTCTCCACCGCTGGAGATATTCACTGCAACTAGATCTGTGATTTTGGCTTTTTGGCCAAAAACTTAAAACTTGACTAGTTAGATTGCAAACAGTCTGTTGCTGCTTATTGTTCTGGTTCTGACTGTTATTGTATTTATTAAGATTTTTATTATCGATAGTAGAGTTTATTTATTGTAAAGAGTGACGTTTATTTAAAATATCCAAATGGGTTGCTTTTATTTAATTTTATACAAACAAATTGTTTACTTGGCATATTTTCAAAATAAACACTGTGCAAGTCTTCATTTTGGCCTTTTTTTGTACCGAAAATTAACCGAACTGAGCCTTCCTTGAAACTGAACCAAACCGAAATGTGATTTTAGCGTACCGTTACACCCCTAATAAATGGATGTCTATAAAACTAAAAAGTTTATCAATCTTAACAATTTCAAATGTATGACGCTAATATGTGGAAACATGGTCTACGATGAAGAGGGTAAAAAGATCTTAAAGACCCAATCAGTATATGGGTCAAATATATGTTTGATTTAATGTATAATTTAGGGATGCACAATATTGGATTTTTGGCCAATATCCGATATGCCTATATGTTAAAACATATTTGGCCAATAACCGATACCAATACCAATACTTTTCCCCCTGCACCTACTTACAGAGACTACATAGCTTTCTCTGCTGTGAAATTAAAATACTACATTATTCTGCATGGTCTTTGTCAATTTTACCTGCTACCAAATGCAGATGCCAAAAAGGGGTTGAAAATGATATAACATTTCAACTTGGATTATGTTTAATGTCAAATTTATTCATAACATTTACTCTCTCTAACACGACAACACTCGAATAGTGCACATTTGTAAATTTTCACAAATCTAAACTCAACCTGTTCACAAGCGACAAGTGAAAAGTGCATAAGTAGCTTATGCGCTCATCCTTATTGTCACTTTTTGTTGTTGTTGTTGTTCTTTGAACAAAAATATCCATGCAAATAGTTAACAATTTCACACCTTGCAACATTGCTTGTTAATAATTTGCCTGTGCAAAGGTTAGCAAAGTCCTTACAGAAACAAACTGGGACATTAAACACAGAGTAGTGCATTGATAGATATACTTGACAGTTTCTTCAATTAAAAATTTACTTGAAAAAGAAGCCTTTTATATCGGTGAGTTATTTTGAAGAATGGCCGATGTACGACATTTAACTTTATCGCTAATATCAGCTGATACCGATACCATGCCGATAATATCGTGCATCCCTATTAGAATTGCTTTTATCTCTGTAAAACCAAGTCTGTCAACAAGCAATAAGTTAAAGTCTATAGGTCTGTTTTCTTTCCTCTCACTTAAAGGAAGTGAATCGAGTGAGCAACCTGAAAAGTATTCGGTCAGTGTGATGAATCTGTGGGAGGAAGACAACAAAAATTCATGAAGCTCCGACCTCAACCTCCAACACGTTCAGGAAAACCTTTCGCACCATAAACCACAGCCGTGACCTCCACAAACATCTATCTGCTTTTTCAATCCGCTACTTTTTCTTTCTGCTTCACAAACGGACCAGGATGCAGTCTCTTTTCCCTCTCACGAACACAAACTCGGGCATAAATTTCAAATTTTCCAATCTTTCCTCAGGTTGGACCACTTTGACACACTCATAACTCACTCAACCAGAACTATTTCCCCCCTAAACTAAAGAAAGATAAACTCCCTGGGAGACATTTCTCCCTAAAAACCTGAACATGGCAGACTTATGTAACTGTTTGCGTGACACAAAACTATGTTAATTTGAGTCGAGGGAGGGAGGGGAAAACAGCTACACCCCCACCCCAACAAAACACACAAAGACATAAGGAAAGACAGGAAAAAAGTATGTTGTGGCAGTCGGAGAAGGAGGAGGAAAAAAAAAAACACAGAGCGAGTCTCAGATTACACCATCTTCCCGCTCCCTCCTCCCTCGTGGAAACATTGCGTGAGAGCGCTCCTACTGCATGTCCTGATTATGATTAATGCAGGTACCGCCACACACACGCTGAAACCACGGTTCTGGCTGGGTTGTGCTGTGCTGCAGTGGTCATTTCGGTTCCGTCCGGTGCAGTTTACGCTCTAAAGTTAAACATTTCAAGTCGGTATGGTCACAGAGTGGGTTACGGCAGTTCTCGTGCTCGGAGAGGGATTTACGCCTTGAGGATGGCTAAAAATTCTTCTTTTTAAACTTTAAAAAGCTATAAAGTTGGGTAAAAACCCTCTAAATCTCTGAACTCTACAGGATAAATGATGGATATATTTAATCATGCCATTGTTTGGAGACATCAGGACCAGGGTAACTGAGGACACAACTCCTTTTCTCATGTTGATGCCTTTAGAAGCTTGTCTGCTGTTTTGGAATACTTTTAAATGTCTTCAATCAAAATTTTTCAAACAGTTAATTTAGCTAACGTTTTTATTTGATCATCAATGAAGCAAAAGGAATTACAGACTGAAGTAGGACCGAATGAGCAGCCCATAGCTGTGATTGTCAGTAATAATAATAAAGTGTTATGTATCGTCATCGTTGTATAAACCAGTGGTTCTCACCTGGTCTGGCTTCAGGAGCCATCGTCAATAACAAACCACGACTAAAATCGAGAGAAATTTTCAACTTCTCGATTATTTATTTTTTTTTAAGAAAAAAGGTCGAGTTTGAACCTGAGATAATAGAATAAAATATCACAGTGAGCCAACACACAAAAAAAACAAAACAGCGAGTGCCAGCACCAGAGGGAAATACTCCCTTCAACTAGGGATGCACGATATCATCGGCATGGTATTGGTATCGTCCGATATTAGCGATAAAGTTAAATATCGGACATTCCTTGAGGTGCACCGATCGGATACCAACATCAGCATCGACCCAGGTATCGAAAAACGTCTGGATCGGGTATCGGTGACAATGTGATCGATCCATGACTGGGCAGATCTATTCACTCTAATCCTATGCTTTGTGCTCTGAGCGATGTCACGCGCTAGCGAACTCACCGCACAGATTGTTTTCAAAATGGAGCGAGCGAAAGGATCAGCCATCTGGAACTATTTCACGCTACCTCAGCCAACACATTCGACAGCTACGTGCAATACGTGCACAGCGACGGTTCCAGGGGGTGTCACTAAAACTTCCAGTTATAACACTACCAACTTAATCAAGCATCTCCAGAGATTTCACCCTAAAGAGCACGCCGAGTTTGTAGAACAGAATTCAGCACTGTTTTTTCTGTATCAGATCGGTATCGACTGACACTAAACAGCAGGTATCGGTATCGGAAGTGGAAAAAGTGGATCGGTGCATCCCTAAAAATAACTCACCGATATAAAAGGTGCTGGTTTTTTTATACGTTATAAATTTATATAGTGTTACATCATTTTCAGCCCCCTGTTTGGTATCTGCATTTGGTAGCAGGCCAAACTGATAAAGACCATGCAGAATAATGTAGTATTTTAATTCCAGAGCAGAGAAAGCGATGTAGTCTCTGTAAGTAGGTCTAGAAAAATAAATATATCGGTATTGGTTATCGGCCAAATAAGTTTTAACATATTGGCATATCGGATATCGGCCCAAAATCCAATATCGTGCATCCCTACCTTTAACGCTCAATAATCTGGACTTAATTTAAAACCAAGGCTCTTCATTTCAGTAATGTCAGCCTTTTTAACAAACCCAACAGTCTTTCACACAACCGTAAAATAAAATCTCCAGCTACTGGAAGACAATTCAAACAGACTCAAAACTATGGTGCTTTAGCTGAGGAGCCGCCTATACAACAATGTTATCCTCAAGTTGACAGAACTGTCAGAACGTGTATATTTCCTTAACATAATTTTGACCTGGCATAGTCCCACGACCCACTGAAAATGGGCCCGCAACCCAACAGTTGAGAATCACATGTTTTAGATGAAATTATACTTGACAAGATGTAAGACATCTGATCTTGCTGTCATGGTTGCGAGACGTCCACCTTTGCATGGCCCATTTTATACTCGAAAAGAAACTGCAGGGATGAACTCCTGGTAATCCCTCTCACTGCCGACACATCCATCCATCCCAGTGTTTCCCCTACCATTATACAAGCAGGATGTCCTGCCCTGTCAACAGAACTGAACGCCCCGCCTACCAAACCGAACTGCCCCTCCTCCCCTGCGGGACTGACATAGCGCTAAGCTAGTGACGCGCAATACAGGCGCGCTAGCTAAAAAGCTAAAGGCAGCACTCACACTGCCTCTTTTCTTATTTTGAAACCCCACCCTCCCAACGCTCGAAAACTGTCAGTACAAACAGTGCGTGGCTCAGACCCCCCCACCCCCCACACACACACACACACACACACCACCCCCATCAACAAAAATCATGGACAAGATGAGGGCCACGCCAAGGCAGGTTATCTAGTGGAAACACTGCATCCATTATCTTTACCCACTTCTTCCCGTTCGGGTCATGGGGATCACTGGTAACCATGTCCAGCAGTAAATGTGCGAGAGGCAGGGGACACCCTGGACAGGTCTCCAGTCCATCACAGGGACACAGAGACAAATGAGACAAACAACCATTCACTCTCTCACTCCCACCAATCAGCCTAACATGCATGTTTTTGGTCTGTAGGAGGAAACTGGAGTACCTGGAGAAAACCCACACATGCACACAGAGAGAACATGCAAACTCCACCCAGAATAACACTCTAACACAGTTGTTCCCAACACTGGTCTGGTCCCTGAGGAACACAATCCTGCATATTTTAGTTGTTCCTCTGCTCCAACACACCTGATTTGAATGAATGGGTGATTAACAGGCTTCAGCTGAACTTAAGGATGTAATTAAATCACTGAATCTGGTGTGCTGGAGCATAATAGCTAGGGATGCACCATATTAGATTTTTGGCCGATATCAGATATGTTGCTTGTTGTGGGTTTGTAGTTGCAGCGTGGGATCCTCTGCACTCTTGTGCATGAAGGACAACCTTTTTAAGTTCAAAGTTTTTGTCTATCCATTGTGCCGTAAGATTGCTCATGCTAACGGGGCTAACACAACGTCCAAATGTCTGTGGAAAAACTCACCCAAGTGCTATCGGCTATTTGCTTCTCAATGACGTCGGAAATGTCAGCTTGTAACTCAGGTAAGGTTACATCGGAAAAATATCTCCGACTGGGGACAATGTAGCGAGGCTCAACGTAGTCCAAAAATCTTCGGAATTCGACATCCTCACCAACAAAAATAAAAGTTCCACGCCACCGACATTTTGAATTTTCCTCTCCGCCGTGAGATCAGGTAGGCGCACGTGACGTCATCACGTTGTGCTGCCACTGCAAACATCCTTGTCACTGGGTTGTCATACAAAAACAGCGCCTTTTTATATCGGTGAGTTATTTTGATGTCCGATTTTTAACTTTAACGCTAATATTGGCCGATACCATGCCGAGAATATCGTGCATCCCTACAAGAAACAACTAAAACATACAGGTTGGTGTTCCTCAAGGACCAGGGTTAGGAACCACAGCTCTGACAAACAAACTTCTTGTGAAAGTTTAAGTTTATTTTGCGCAGTCTTTCTACAACATCTTCAAATGTCCAACAGAACTACCCTAAGTGGTTCTTCAAAGACTATTTCCCGATTAAACATCTCCAGAATGGTTCCTTTTCAGCATCATAACCTGACAAAGGTTTTCATAGTTAGAGGTCTAATGAAGGACGTGTTTAATGTGGTGCAATTTTCTAAACGTTTCATCTGAAAATATTTAGCACTGGTATTCGAATGGCCTTTGTATGAAGTGCTGCTTTGCTGCTAAAGTAAAATAAGATTTTACAGGAGAATTAATGAACTGAAGAAACGACCTAAAGCGTTCTCCATGGCCTCAATAGGGGTCTTATTTTCAACGTTTGTATTCAACAGACACTATAAATCTCGAAAAATACTTTCCAGTTCAGTTAAGAGTGAAAGAAACAAAGCGTATAAGCCTTCTGGAAATATTTTATGGGTTCTTTACCCCCCAAAAAAAATATAGTATGAAATAAGGAAGTCTATTTTGCAGGGCTATTCAATTAAATTGCTCAGGGGGCCACAGTTGCTGAAAGCCAAAAGCTCGGGGGATGGACATCCAGCAATTATTGTCATTAGTTAAGTTTGTTTTATGGTTTAAACTCTAGTTTTATTTAGAAATGAACCCATTGGAGGGCCAAACTGAGCTCACCCATGGGTCTTTGGCCCCTGGGCCACCAGTTGAATAGCCCTGCTTTACTGGATCAAATTCAACCTTCATTTATACAGGTTAATCCCACTGAGCGTCGGGGACTCATTTACAAGAGAGACCTGATTTTTTTAACAAAGAACGATGACAACAGTGGACAACAACAATCATAAAGTAAAAAGACAAAAATAAAGTCCGCTGTACAAACAAAGACGGTGCTTCAATTTCAGACTAAAACCAAAACATCCATAAAGTCTAACACCTCCTGTACAGCATAGAAATGTCCCTAATTTATAAATTATACAACAACAAATGATTTTTTTCCACACCTAAAAAGATCACAACAGTCATCATCAATGTGAGGTTAGGGCCCCTCCATGGGGCCTGGAAGGGGAATCCACAAAGAAACCAAACGTATGCACGTGTTCATATAAATAAGCAGACAAGAAGGTGGTGTGATGCTTTCACTGATGTGGGGTTTCAGTTTCTGTGCCTCCAACACGAAGACATTTTAAAGCACAACAAAGGAGTCGAGATGCAGCTCATCTGGCCCTTAAAAGCGCCATTATCCTGAAACAGCAGCTGACATGACTTTATATGACCTCTGGTCTCTGCAGGGTGGACATTTTTCAAATCACAGCAGAGAAACAACACAAATTTCCTGTGAAAATGCAAGTGTGAACGCCTCTTGCTTACGAATGTCAAGAAAACAGTTTAAACGTAGCTTAAAATAGCAGAAAGAAGCTTCAAATATCAGAAGGAAGCAGAACGTGCACAACCAGCTGATAAAGATGAAATTAACATAAAAATAGCTAAATGCTAGCTGAAATAGCAGAAACCTACGGAAATTAGCTGAAAGGAGCAGAATAAATTGAAATTAACAGACGTTTGAAAAAGCATAATGAATTAAGCTGAAGGAAGCACAAAACAGCTGAAAAAATTTGCTGAACTAGCTGAATTTTTTTGATTTTCATTCAGATCATTGTCAGCTACCAATACGCCAAGTTTCATCTGAATAGCCCTAAAAATGGCAGCGTTGTCCTAGTTTTTCTATAAAACAGCTGAATAGTAGCTAAAGAAATGCAGAAAGAAGCTTAAATTTCCAAAAGGAAGTGGGGGAGAGCTTAATTGTGCCCACTAAGGCTGAAACAGCCAGAAATTAGCACAATAAAGTTGAAATTATCTGAGAAAACCTTAAATTTGCTCAAAACTGCTGAATAGTAGCTAAAACAAGCAGAAAAAAGTTTAAATTACTAGAAGGATGTCGGGGGGGGAAAGGTTTTTGTTGAATTAGGCTGAAAAAAGTTGAAATGATAACAACAAATGTGGAATTAGCTGATAAAGATGAAATTAGCATGAAAACAGCTAAATGCTAGCTGAAAATGTAGAAACAGTTGAAACGTCCACAAATAAGCTGAAAGGGGCAGAACAAGCATAAATTCGCATAAATAAGTTTGAAGAAGCACAAAAATGTTGACGTTAGCTGAATGCAGCTGAAAGGAGCATAAGCTGAAATTAGCTGAATTTTGTTTAAAATCGTGCACAAGGAAGCTGAAAGAACTAAACGTGAAACGTGTTGCTGCAAGGTTGTAAACAGATCAAAAGTTATGAAGAATGGTCAAATGAGCTCCATTCATTTTCAATGAGAGCAAAAAAAAAAAAATGGCAGAAAAGGCTAAATATCTCAAAAAGCTAAAGTTGCACCAAACGCCATAGCAGCCATGTCCTGAAACAGCTGAACGTTTTTTGATTTATGACTTGTTGAAATAGCACAAAAACTGCGGGAGTAGTTAGATGCTGAAAAACGTGCGGAAGAAAAAGTGGATCTCAATAGTGTGACTACTGTGAATACTGTGAATAGTGTATTTACACAACCACACTCCAGTCCTATTACTGTGTACAACACAAAATCACGTTCTGGCGCAAAAATAATCACAGCTTCTGCATGTTACAGCACTCAGTTAAGGAGTTTAATGAAATATTAACAAGACTAACAATAAAGTCAATGTTGTCGCCGTGCCTTCAATAAAAGACGCTATAAAGTTGAAATAAAGTGCGTTTTCTTTGGTTAACTTACGTTTTCTGCACCGGCTTCTTCCGTTTCTTCACTGCGTACAGCGCCGTGTTCGGCAGCATGACGGTAAAATTAACCAGCCAAAGTCCAGAAAAGTCTCGTAATCCGTTTTTTTTTTTTTTTTTTTACCAAATCAAGTTCAAATGGGATCCGAAGACGGACATACCCTGTTAAAAATAATATACACTTGAAAACGTTAGAATAGAAATCCCCCCTCAGCCTTGGAGTTCAGACGGTTGGTTCACGTCTCCTGTTTAGCTAGACCGAAACGACTTTTTATAGTTTCTTTCCACTAAAACAACCCGCTTAAAGTTAGCAAACTAACACTACTTGTCATATTTGAGTCGTCTGAATGTTTCCGCCGCGACAAAAAAATCTGATTTTATCACCAAAACGAAACAGTCCTCGGAAGTTTTGCGTGCTGGCTGCTCATCGCCCCGGTCCTGAGAGCAGTAGCAACAGCCGCGCGCTCGCGATGTGGTTTATGTAAGGCCGTAGCGCGAGAGCAGAAAAATTTAAGGTAGACCAGCCAAATTCGATGTTCAGTACAGTAAACGAAACGGGCAATCTAACCCGTACGACCTTAAAAGCTGTTTCCGTGAAAGTCATAGTTGTAAACAGTGGAGTTTTATTTTGAAATATTGGATTTTCACAATAAAAAGGCTTAATTGTTTTTTTTTTCTTTATCTTTATTGAAAATTGAAGACATACAAAAACTGATTGTTAATTAGACATGAAAATATAAACAGAATGCCCAGGGGAACGTGACACAGTAATACACAGAGGTTGTCATATAGATGGGTCATGAATGTTGAATTTGTCATGAATTGTCTTTGTAATAGATAGCTTTCTTGTTAGGGATGTATTTGATATTTGAGTCATACTTAAACAGTTCTTGGAGGAAGTATCCAATATTTGGTTTGGAGTTGGACCATTTGGCTTTATGAATATGATATTTCCCGAGGAGCAACAGCAGTTGTATCAAATGAACTGTGTCTTTGTCCATATCTTTCTTATTTAAAAAAAAATTACAATGTCTCTTTCATCAAAGGTGATTCTTTGTCTGGTTTTATGTTGTATATAGTGTTGTAAGTCCGTCCAGAATATCTTAATTGAAAAAATAGTGAAATTGTGTCAATATTGGATTCACAGAAAGAACAAGAGTAGTCAGTTACAAGCTTAAATCGTTCAAATGTTTTTTTCGCTGGATAAATGAAGTCTTAATATGCTTTTTTTCAGTTGCGTAAATCTGAGGTTCTCAAACTTTTTGGGTTCAAGGACCCCTTATAGGGGAGAAAAGGTTTCCGGGACGCCCTCATAACCCTCATGTTTATTAAATTATTTTCTTCAACTTGTCTCATTAATGCAATGGAAATATTTGTGTAACATAATACTTAAAACCTGTTCTTTAATAGTGTTAATACAATTTTTATACTTTTAAACATGGGGTATTTTTCATTCAACACACACTTAATTAACAAAAAAATTTATTTCAACTTCCAAAAATTACAGTTTTGAGAAAATTAAAAACTTTACCTGTTCACATAATGAACATAAATGCTGTCACTTCTTTAAATTATTACAGAAAACGTTTTACATAAAACTGAACAGAATCATAACAGCAATAGTCATACCAAGAAACAGGGCTTAATTTGTAAACAGATCGATGACAGAACACAAATAGTGGGCGGGTTGGTGAGGAGAGGGTGGGTGCAGTGGGATCTGGGGGTCCTCCCCCAGAAAATTTTGAATAAAGTAAATATGATTTCCTGCATTTTTATGTATTTTAATGGGTTGTTAAACATCTACGTGTTTGTAAAAAAAAAATTTTCCGGGACCCCCAAGTACCAAGGGTCCAGGGACCCCATTTTGTGAACCACTGGCGTAAATTGTTGCTGTAAATTTTAAAAATTTTAACGACATAAAAATATTAAAAAAAAACAATATTCTACTTGCAAATGTAATTTCAAATTAAAACAATAAATAAATGATGATTACCACTATCAAATTACATTTAATATGTTTTAATTGCACATTACAAATTGTGTAATATATTTTACCACATCACAGTATTTAAATAAAAATGTTTTACATTTAAAGTTATACGTATTATGCTGTGTTAGACATACAAACACAAAAAAAAATTACATTATGTGTTACAATAATACATCGTTACATTTCATAATACAGTTTATTCATTCTTTAAGTATGTATTTGAACATGCCTGTTCTCTGGCATCCAATTTGGGGGTGCTACATCACCCTGTGCACCCTTACTTCCTGGTTTATCTCTTCTTTAAACAAGGCTGTTGCTGTTTAAAACATTTGTTTATTTATTTGCTTATGATTTGGTGGTGTCTAGCTATTTTATTTGCTTATTAGCTGACCACAAAAAGTGTCACATCTAAGATACTGTTTATATATATATATATACAGTATATTGCCCAACTGGTCAGAGTCACAGGGAAGTATCAGTACCAGTAAGTGAAAGGAGAATTTGGTCTCCTGTGGCTGAACTCTGTCTGTGCTGGCAGAGCTTTTGTAATCCTAAGGTCATGTTTATTCAAGGTTTGGGTAATTTGGCAGGTCGTCACCGCGTCCTCCTACACTCTGTCACATTAAGGTGAGCTGTGAATGTGAAGGATTCCCATAAAGTCCACTGTAGCCAAAGTCAGCACAATGTATCACTGTGTTTTTGAAGAGAAACCTGCCTCAGCACGCCAAAAACCTGGTTTATAAAGGATACACAAACTCCTTCTGTGTGACTTTCAGGGTGAAAAAAGAGAAGCACGGAGTTTCGGTGGTCAAAACCTCAGTTGAGCACAAAGTAAAGTAAAGTTCTTCGCTTGGTTTGAACTCGAGGGTTCTTGTTCTGACAGCTCAGGTTGTGTAACGCTGCAGTCGTCACTCTGCAGGCTTCAAAAAGCCCCGACAGGAAACTTAAGACCCTATATGATAAAAACGAACCAATGGTGCCAAAAGAAATGGACCAAAGAAGTTAAAGAGCATTTAATTTATTCCAACCCTGTTCTGGTATAGGTCTGGTTCAGGGTTCTGGGATGGTCTAGGCCAGGGCTATTCAACTGGTGGCCCAGGGGCCAAATCAGACCCACGGGTGAACTCACTTCGGCCCACCAATGAGTTCATTTTTAATTAAAACTAGATTTTAAACCATAAAACAAACTTATTTACCGTATTTTTCAGACTATAAGGCGCACCGCATAAGGTGCATTAAGCGAAACTAAAATATTTTGACAGATTTTTGAGCACCGGGTATAACATAAAATCGGTTCGAGGTCAGTAAGCACATAAGATGCACCAGGTTATAAGGCTCACGGTTGATTTTTGAGAAAATTAAAGGATTTTAAGTGTGTCTTATAGTCCGAAAAATACGGTAATGGCAATAACTGCTGGATGTACAGTACAGCCCCTGAGCTCTTGGCTTTCAGTAACTGTGGTCCCCTGAGCAGTTTTGCTGAATAGCCCTGATATAGGCTTAGATCAGGGTTCTGTCATAGTCTGGGCTTGGATCAGCAACATCTGCTGCCTTCAAGGACCACGTCTTTTCGCAGGACATTTGATTATTTTTCACCAAGACGAGGTAAAACCACCTTCTGTTCACATTCCAAAGACTGAGGAAGATGGTAGAGCACGTTCTGAACCGGCCCACCCATAGTCCTGACCTTTGACCTGTAGTGCTGGACACCTGTACACTGTGTTTATAAAATGAGTGAGACGAGACAGGTAACAATATGGCTTCCCAGTGTTTGTAATAAGTACAAAGTTGAGTTAAAAACTGCTTTGGTTTTGTATTTTTAGAGAGATTTTTTCATTCATACATTCATTCAACCATTATTTAGACAGGTAAATCCCATTGAGCCTCGAGGACTCATTTACAAGAGAGACCTGATTTCAAAAAAGAATGATGACAACAATGCACAACAGCGACAACAATAAACAGTTATAAAAATTCACAGATTTTTTTTTTAACAAATAGGATGGCTAAAAAAAGAAAAGTAATATAAAAACAGCTAGATTCTAAGGCGAATGTAGAAAACTAAAAACAGGAACATGTCTGCATTGGTCCCTGCCAGGAGTCCAACAGATTCTTAAAGCCACTTAGAGAGGTCAAGGTTGAGAGATTCAGATCTTTTTGCAAGATATTCCAGGAAACAGGAGCGGAGTAGGAGAAGGCCCTTTTGCCTCGTTCAGTCCGCACTGAGGGAACACTGCAAGTAATAATGTCCTGAGAGCGCACACTGTAGCTGCACTCACACAGAGACATGTAGGAGGAGATGTATGAAGGCAGCAGACCAAGAAGTGATTTAAAGATGAAATGTACCAGTGAGAGAGTCTGTGTGAAGTTAATGCTGTCCAGTTAACCAGTGAATACAGGGTGCAATGGTGGGTACGATAATCACAGCCAGTTAGGAATCAGTGCACCATGATAGACAGCATCCAACATCTGCAGGGTTCTTATAGGAATGTTCATGTAAATAATATCACCGTAATCAACGGAGGGAAGGAAAGTCACAGATACAAGGCATTTCCTAGCATTCAGAGTTAGACAGGATCTGTTCCTGAAAAAGAAACCCAGTTTAACTTTCAGTTTCTTTACCAAGTTTTCCACATGGAGCTTAAAAGAGAGATGCGTGTCGACCAAGATACCCAAATATTTATAGGAATCAACAAACTCAATGGGGACACCATTTGAGGATGAAATCACAGGAAGAACTGCCGGGACCAACTTCCTTTTTGAAGAAAGCATCCCTTTGGTTTTGTCGGCATTTAGGACAATTTTGAGGTGGAACAAATCTGTCTGGATGATGTTAAATGCAGATTTCAAAAGCTGGAAAGCCTTATCAACAGTTTTAACTTGACAATAAACAACTGTGTCATCAGCATAGAAATGTATGGATGCATAGGTGATGTTTTGACCTACATTATGTATGTAGATTGTAAAGAGGGTGGGTCCTAAGACTGAGCCTTGTGGTACACCATTGTTGACTGTTAAATAACTGGAGGAAGTACCATTATGTTGAACACATTGCCTCTGATCTGAGAGATAGTTAGAGAACCAACCAATGGTGTGATCTGAGAAACCAATTTCAGAGAGCTTATGACACAAAATGTTATGATCCACAGTGTCAAAAGCTTCAGACAGGTCTAAGAAAAGTGCAGCACAATAATCCTTAGCATCCAGTGCTTCAACAATGTCATTAAGAGCCTTCAGTGACTTCAGAGTTAATGAGAAGTTGTGATGGGAGGTCAGATGATTGGGGGGTGCCTGAGAGAAATTTGATGGTTTTCCAGAATCTGTTAGGGTCCTTTGGATTTTTGGAGGTCTGAGATAAAAAATAGTTATGTTTTGCTGCTTTGACAGCAGTTGTGCATTTATTCCTCATTTGCCGAAAACTCAACCAATCAGTGTCTGAGTCAGATTTTGTGATGACTCTGAGTCAGATTGCCTGATACGATCATGTGGACATGAAGACGCTGGTTCCTGTTTCTCTAAAGTTCTCTAAACATTTGTTAAATCTTTGAAGAAATGTGACAAGTGACTGACAGCATGGGAACTAGCTGGAAATGAAAACTTTAAGATTCCAGCAGAAAAGTTGTTTTTCTTTCAGCTGCAGGTCGGCAGCTCTGACTGGTTTTGTAGCCTCATTGTATGGATAAATTATTTGGAATATCTCCTGAAAGCAACAACTTTTTATTTTCCTCAGCCCTTCTTTCAGCTGTCGGCTTCTGGGGGAGAAGAAATGTTTATTTGTGCTGAAAAATAAATAAAGTGAGCCAAACCTCCTATTTATGCCTGAAATCACAGTAGAGAAATTAAATTTTCAGTGAAAACAGAATGAATGCAAAGACCACTGAAATCCATTCAACATGCTAAAATTGAGATATTATAGCAAAAAGAAGCAGAACACTAGCTAAAAGCTAACAGAAGCAAAAATGCTAACAAAACTGAGTTTTTTTGGCTAGCTAGAAGGTAAAAGTAGCACCCGGCTGACTAAAAGCTAAAAGTAGGAAAACTCCATTGAAATGCTACAACTAGCAAAATACTAGCTACTTACCAAAAGTAGCAAAACAGTAGCTTAAGGTGTCAAAAGGTAAACTAAATGCTAAAAGTAGCAAAAGGCTAGTCAGAATTTAAAAGTAGCAAAAAGGTTGGGTAAAACTTATAAGTAGTAAAACGCCAACTAAAAGCAAAAAATGGATAGCTAAAAGTATAAAAAGCTAGTTAGACACTAAAGGTAGCACAAGGCTAACGAAAAGCTAAAATTGGTAAAATGCTACCTAAAAGCTAAAAGTAAGAAAAGGCTAGCTATAGGCTAATCAGCAGCTAAAAGTAGCTGAATATTAACTAAAAACTAAAAAATTAAAGCTAACAACTAAAACAATAAAAAGGCTAGCTAAACATATCCAAACCTAGCTAGAAGCTAAAGGCGCCTTATGGCTAACTAAAAGCTAAAATTAGTAAAATCCCAGTTAACAGCTAAAAGTTTTTTTAAGGCTAGCTAGATGCTAAAATGAACACAAGACTAACTCTAGCAAAAGTAAGTGAAGTGCCAGTTAAAAGTTAAAAGTGTCCAAAAGTTAGCTGAAAGTATCAAAAGCAGCTAACTAGAGGTGAAAAGTAGCTAAATGTTAGCTAAAAGCTTAAAGTAGCACAAAATGTACAACTGGTTAAGTTTTCAGTAGAAGTAACTAGATAGTTAATACAACAACAACAAGAAAAAACAGGAAAACCAATAAAAGTGTGAAGACTTCTCCTAACAGACTATGAATCAGTTTATATGTTTTTCTTTGATCATAATTTATCTGCTGGATTAGAATTAAGCCTGTTTCTTGTTGCTCGGATTAACTGCAGACAACAGTGGGGAAAGGCTCGTCATTAACTGCCTCCCTGAGTAAAAACTGCTCAGTTATAAAAGTCTGGCAGCACCAAAATGTTTAGTTTCCACCGAGCCACCGCAGGCGGCTGCAGCTTTTTACTGGGACATGCTGAGGTGGATTTTACACAGCAGTTACACCCTCCGACTACAGCTGCTGAACTTTCTCCTCTGTCCTGTTTTTAATCTGATGCTGCTGACGGCCCAGATGACGTCTTTACTCAGCACGAAGACAGATAGGGTACTAATCATGTCTCTGTTTTGCGAATAGTCAACCTCAAACTCTGCAGAAACCTTTACACTTGCACGAACTCATGGCTTGATTGAGGACTTTACAGGTCAAGTCAGGACCAATAGTTCATCATCAGGAACTTCATGGAATGCAATACGCTTTTAAATCATTTGAGATCCATTTTCTTCTGTACGTTTTGTCACTCGTCACACAATTTTTTATGCTATTGTAACAATTTATATATCAAAACAAGCTCATTCAGGATATTGCTGTGACTTTTGCTATTTGTGCAATTTCTACTTTTTGAAATATTTGGATTTTACGACCATGTTTTTCCTCATTGAAAATGAATGGAGCTGTCTTCACATCCATTTTTTTTTTGCCTGGGCTTCATTTGAGCCGGATCCTGCCAGAACAGGATCTGAGAACTCTCTTATTTTGACAGGGTGCTTTCCGATAACTGTTTGCTTGGATCCAGTAACTCTCAGGCTTACTAATAATAAAGTTATGAACAAATATGACTGCCTTGAACGAATAAAAGGATATGTAAACTGAAAATAATTACATAAACACTCATTTTAAACACAACAGTCACTTAGAAGCTTTTTAATATCACATACAATCTGCCCCTTCAAGTAGCGTTTCTGCTTCTACCCTTAAAAAAATCTCCACCCCTAAAAGAGTGTTGAGGGTGATTGCCGAGGTAACCATGCAGTCGTACACAGCCATGAGCCCACAGGCAGCCGCCATGAACACTGAGGAGTCAGGCTTGGAACCGTCAAGTAAGGGGGGATGTGGTGCTTGACAAAAACGGAGTGTTTACAAATGTAGGTAAACGTAGATGTTTAACAACCCGTTAAAATACAACAAAATGCAGGAAATCGCATCTACTTTATTCAGAATTTTATGGGGGAGCTGCTGCCTCTCAGAGAGCAGGTCACCCTGGTTCAAATCCAGATTTGGGTGCCATTCTGTGTGGAGTTTGCACGTTCTCTCTGTGCATGCGTGGGTTTTCTTCAGATACTCCGGTTTCGTCCCTCAGACCAAAAACATACATGTTTGACTGATTGGTAACTCTAAATTGTCCCTAGGTGTGAGTGAGAGAGTGAATGTTTGCCTCATTTGTCTCTGTGACCCTGTGATGGACTGGAGACCTGTCCAGGGTGTCCCCCATGCCTCGCGCACAGTGATGGCTGGATATGGACACCAGTGACCCCTATGACCCAAAAAGGAAGAAGCGGCTAAAAGATAATGGATGTATTTCTCAGTAGAAACTCCAGCCGGCCGATATGATGCCGGGATCCAAGTTTCATACTGACAAAGTATTTGTTTATGTTTCATTGTGATAAAATAGTAATTCTGCTTTTTTATCCAGCTTTTATCCACATAGTTTTATCAGTGCTCCTTGCATACAAAGTTTTTTTTTTTTTTTCATTTTAAAAGTTTATTATAGGAGTCCCAGTGTTTTTCCTCTTCAGCTTTCTTACACCAGAGGGCGCCATCATAGTCACACCTGAGATAAGATAAGATAGAACTTAAATGATCCTGCGGGAAATTGTTGATCCATTGGGGCTAATCATCTTCTGGAGTATAAATATCAGCAGATGACTTCAACCTGCTGTTGCATTGTCTCCCTCATGGTAGTATGCTCCTGCCCTGATTATTTACCCCTTGGGATTTGTAAAACTAACCTTTGTCTTCATGATCTAGTTCTGGCTCCTGTGCTCCACCTGTGCCCTGGATCTCCTGGTTTCCCCACTAAAACCTCCTCGTGTTCTCTACAATCCTGCTCTTTGCCTTCCATCACTTGCCACCTTGTACAAACCCTACTGGAACCATTTGGACCACTCACCCCTGCGACAAATTAACTCCTAAAGCATCCATCCATCCATCCATCCATCCATCCATCCATCCATCCATCCATCATCTTCCACTTGTTCCGAAGTCGGTTCGTGAGGGCAGCAGCTTGAGCAGGGAGGCCTAGACATCTCTTTCCACAGCCACATCTTCCAGCTCTTCTGGGAGGACCCCAAGGCATTCCACCTGAGAGATATAGTCTCTCCAGCGTGTCCTGGGTCTTCCCCGGGGTCTCCTCCCAGTCGGACATGCCCGAAGCACCTCCCTGGGGAGGCGCCCAGGGTGCATCCTTACCAGATGCCCGAACCACCTCAACTGGCTTCTCTTTCTACTCTGAGTCTCTCCCGGATGACTGAACTTCTCAACATATCTCTAAGGGAGAGTCCAGTTACCCTGCGGAGGAAATTCATTTCAACCGCCTGTATCTGTGATCTCATTGTTTCGGTCACTACTCAGAGCTTGTGACCATAGGTGAGGGTAGGAACGTAGACTGACCGGTAAACACAGAGATTTGCCTTACAGCTCAGCTCCCTCCTCACCACAATGGACCGGTTCAGAGTCTGCAATACTGCAGACACTGCACCAATCCGTTTGCCAATGTCACGCTCCATTTATTCAAAAATTGTAAATAAACACTACTATATTTACCGGTGTATAAGTCACACCTTTTTGCGTAAATTTGCAAGTTCTATACATATATAGAATCCTATAGTATATGTTTTTCCCCCCACATTTCTAACCCTATTTTTGGCTGAGATCTGACAATTTCATTCATTCTGACATGAAAAATATTACACACTACCATTTTCAGCCACTAGAGGGCCCTTGACCTATATGGCAAGCCCAGTGTCTCATTTATAGGTAAAAGTGGCTATTAATGAGACACTAGGCTTGCCATAGAAGCTACCTTTGTCTCGCTCCAGAACTCCTGGAGTAAACGTTTAATCAGTTGCATTTTGCCATGCAACCCAGGCAAAATGCAGCTGATTTGACCATTAAAGTGCATTTATTAAGGAAACGTTCAAATGAGACACACCTTTACTATAATGTCGAGCAAACAAATAATTGTTTTGAGTGTTATTCTTGTTAAATTCTTGTTAACGTCTTCTCATGCATGCTCCCGCGGCCACCATTTGGTAGCCAAATTATTTTTGGCACAACACCAGCCCACGTTTCCTGGTAGTCAGCGGTGACACATAAGAAATGCAACTTATACAGTGAAGTGGCTTATTTATGATTTTTTTCCATTTTTTTAGACATTTTTGGACTGATGCAATTTGTACGGCGGTGCGACGTGTACGGCAGAAAAAACGGTAACTTTCCCTGGCCTTGAAGTTCTGTTCTTTCTGTCAGTTACTATCTGGGTATTTTCTAAAAATCTTACAGTTGAAGCACAAGAGGTTACATGTGACTGCGACCCACAGTTTGAAGAAAGGATGAATGGGTGGGTGGATGGATAGATGAATGGAGAGACATGGATGGATGGATGGATGGATGGATGGATGGATGGATGAATGGATGGATGGATGGACGGATGGATGGATAGACGGCTTGATGGATGTATGGATGGACAGACAGATGCATGGGATGGATGGATTGATGGATGGATGGATGGATGGATGGATGGATGGATGGATGGATGGATGGATTGATTGATG
>NC_056520.1:14266185-14285439 GCF_014905685.2 Nematolebias whitei
ATGGATGGATGGATGGATGGACAGATGGATGGATGGATGGATGGACAAATGGATTGATGGATGGATGGACAGATGGATGGATGGATGGATGGACAGATGTACAGATCAAGGGATGGATGGACAAATGGAGGAATGTATGTATGGATGGACAGACGGTCGGATGGATTGATGGATGGATGGATGGATGGATGGACAGATTGATGGATGGATGGATGGACAGACGAACAGATGTTGTTGTTTTTGTTTAACTTTGACCTTTGACCTCTGAGTGTCTCAAGCCTGCTCCTGACCGCTGACACCTAAACAAATGTAGATTTTCTCATGTCTGCCACGTCATTTAATAAAAAATAAATAAATAAAGCAAAAAAATCATCGAATGACATTTTGTTGTTTTCATGACGTGGAATCAAAACAAAAGTTAATGCAATTCTGATTAAATTTGATTTAATCTTCATTTTTATTGTCAACAGAAGGAAAACACAGAATAAAAAGGCCTTTCTGTGGATTCTCATCATGCTTCTGACACGTAAAGCACACTTTGTTTTTGGCTCCGGCTCATAGAACTCATCCTGACCTTTGACCCGAGAGCACAACCGCTGGTTGAGGAAGTATTATCAGACAGAGAGCCACCTTTGCTCTTCGTTGAATGCAAATCATATTTAGAAATATTCAAATTGTTCCCTTTCATCTTTACCGTAGAGAAAGTTTGTTTCCAGAGCGTGACGCGCTTCGCCTTGAATTTGACCAGTTTGATGAGAGCATTTCCTGGAAACGACTCTTTATTTTTAATTCCAACACTAATATAAGACTACATTCCATCTAAACAAAAACACTGTTGTGAATGTAAATATTTGTCAACCATTTCATCACTTTATTTCTTTTTAATGTCCAAAGTGAATCGCTTTATTTGTCTTGGATTTGCGGTGTTTAAAAAGTCTAACTGATCACAGTCTGGTTGTTAAACGAACCAAACGGACCGTGTTTTGTTTGCGCTTCAGACAAATTCAGGTAAACTGATCCTCAAAAGTCCAAGAGTATGTTATTTGTCAAATGAACTAAGTAGTTCTGTCTAGTGCCAGTTCTGTGCCAAATTTCTAACAGAACCTCTGGGCTTGATGCAATATTTTCCAACATTCTCAGACCTACAGCGTCGTAGAGCTGTATGCTTTCACATATCTTAGAACAACTAATACTTTCCTACATTTGTCAACTATTTCTATAAACTAAGTCTTTCATCGAATGACAAGAATATAAACAGTTTTACTTTTATTAACTCTTAATGGTACATGCTAAAAAAAAAAATCATCTGTAGATATCAAAGTTCGTGCTCAATAATCCAGTTAAAAAAATCCAACTAAGTTCAGTCAGGTCCTCTGGACGGTTTCTTTTTTTGCTGAGATGTTTCGTCCTGTCGACTCGTCTGAGGCCAAAGTGGTTCACGACATCAAAGTTTATGCTCAGTAATGGACGGGGGAGAGGGAAAACTCCAGAAATCATCTTATTACCATCGAACTGGTAGGTCCACTATGTGAGTAAGCTACTTAGGGGACTGTTTGTCGTGGCTCCTCGGACTTATGAAGTCCTTTGGTTGAAGGACGAAACGTTTCAACAAGAAAAAAAAGAAACTGTCCAGATGATCTGATGGAACATTGTTGGATTTTTTTACCTGGATTATTGAGCATGAACTTTGATGTATACATTTACACCTCCAGATACAGGAAGAGGGCCACCTGCATCATGAAGGACCTCACTCACCCAGCACACACACTTTTTGCCCTGCTCCCCTTGGGAAAAATGTTAAGGAGCATTAAGTGTAGAACCACTGGACTGAGGAACAGCTTCTACCCTGAAGCTGTTAGACTTATGAATCTCTAACCAGGATAAACACTGTGAAAAAAAACACATCATGTTGCTGCTAATCTGCTCACACAGACTCATATTTGTGCTGCTGTTTGGCGTATTGTTTTTATGCTACTAGCGCTTAGTGTATTTTTAGTTAACATTTTTCTTAGTTCATATCTTAGATCTTATTACTGTTTTTCTTTTACATTTTATTGTTGGATGTAACTGGGACCCTGTGTACATAATTTCATTCCACCACATGTACCACATGAGGTGTGTATGACAAATAAAGAACCTTGAATCCTTGAATATATTTTTTTGTTTGGTAAGTACAAAGCACAGGTTTAGCAGAAGGCTGTTAAAGACTCAATTTAAATCTGGTGTGCAGGCTGTTAATACAAAATATTCATTTTATTTTTATTGCCTGAAATACAACACTCAAATTTCAAATTCTGTCCGAAACTTAGAAAAAGGTTTCATTTTGAATACAATATTCAATTCAATTCAAACTTTATTTATACAGGTTAGTCTCATTGAGTCTCGATGACCCATTTACAAGAGAGACCTGACTTAAACAAAGAACACAGAAGACAACAATAGACAATCATAAAAAAGTATATAAAATGAAAAGTAAATGGAAGAAACGATATAAGAAAGGAAACAAAAACAGCTACATTATAAGGTGATGTAAAATACTAAAAACAGGAACATGTCTGCATTGGTGTTTGCCATGAACTTAACAGTTGTTTAAAGACCCTTAGAGAGGTCAAGGTCGAGAGCTTCAGATCTTTTTGCAAGATATTCCAGGAAACAGGAGCGGAGGAGGAGAAGACCCTTTTGCCTAGTTCGGTCTGCACTGAGGATACACTGCAGGTAATAATGTCCTGAGAGCGCACGCTGTAGCTGCCCTCACGCAGTGACATGTAGGAGGAGATGTATGAAGGCAGCAGATCAAGAAGTGATTTAAAGATGAAGTGTAAGAGTTCAGAGTGAGAGGCTGCGAGAAGTTAATGATAACCAATTGACCAGTGAGTACAGGGTGCAATGGTGGGTACGGTAGTTAGGGCTCTAGGGGTTTATGAGATATGCCCTGAGTTCCTCGAGGCTTTGGATGTTGCTGGACTGTCTTGGCTGATACACCTTTCCAACATAGCAGGGGTAATGGGGGCAGTGCTACTGGGTGGTTTCCCTCATCAAAAGTGGGGACTGGAGAGTGTGTTCCAATTACAGGGGCATCTCTCTCATTAGCCTCCCTGAAAAGGTCTATTGAGGGGTGCTGGAGAAGAGAGTCTCTAGTTGATGGTGAATTCTCAGATTCAAAAGGAACACTGCAAGTTCTGTCCCAGCGGTGGAACACTGGACCAACTCTTTAACTTCACTAGGGTCCTTAAGGGAGTATGGAGGTTGTCCAACCAGTGTACATGTTTTGTGGACTTGGAGAAAGTATTTGAATGTGTTCCCAAGGCACAGTGTGGGAAGGGGCTCTGTGAATATAGGGCTGGGGGGTTGTTAATAATAATAAATAAAGTGCTATGTGTTGTCATCATTGTATGTTCCCATACAAAGATGAAATTGGCTCTCTGCATTTAACCCATCGCACCTGGGATACACCCAGGTGGAGCAGTGGGCAGCTATGTAAGCGCCCGGGGAGCAATTTTGGATTAGGTGTTCTGCTCAGAGACACCACAAGATGTGCAATGACCGGGGATCGAACCCAGGACCTTCGGATCCCGAGTTCCCTGCCCTGCCCTTATACCATACAAGCCATTCAGTCCTTATACAAATGGTACAAAAGTTTGGTTTGCATTCAAAGCAGTAAGCTGGACTCCTTCAGGGTGGGAGGTGGACTCCTCCAGGGCTGCCCACTATCACTGATACTGTTCATAACTTTTATGGACAGATTTTCTTAATGCAACCAAGGGGCAGAAGGGGTCCAGTACAGTGGCCTCAGGATTCCTTCTCTGCTCTTTGCGGATGATATGGTCCTGTCCTCTCCGCAACCGGACTTTGGAACAAGTGGAAGATAATGGATGGATGGTGGTCCTGTTGGTGTCATTGTGTCATGATCTCTGACTCTCACTGAAGCAAAATGTCCTGATGCATGCACATCCAGGTAGATAAATCTAACAAGATTGAGTCAGGTCCTCTAGATGGGTTCTACTGTGTTGAAACATTACGTCTTTTATCCGAAAGACTTCTTCAGTCTGAGGAACTGCAAGCAATTGATGTTTGATTGCAGCTTCTCAGGCTGAATACTTTTGGACAAAAGACGAAATGTTTCAACAAAGAAGTACCCATCCAAAGGACCTGACTCAGCCTATTTAGAGCTCTCATTGGAGCAGTACACTGTTGAGTTTGAAGCGGCTGGGATGAAGATCAGTACCTTCAAATTTGAGGTTATTGTTTTCGGTTGAAAATGGTGGACTGCTCCCTCTGTGTAGGGAGTGAGGAGTTACCTCAGTTGGAGTTTAGATATCCCGGTATTTTGTTGCCGAGTCAAGGAAGAATGGAGTATGGAATTGACGGACAGACTGGTGCAGCTTTTGCAATATTACATACTCTGTGTTCACCCTTCAGGGCATATCCAATTGAAAGGAGACCCCAGGGAAGACCCAGGACATGCTGGAGAGGCTATATCTGTCAGCTGGTCTGGGAATGTCATGAGATCCTCTCAGAAGAGCTGGAAGAACTGTCAGTGGAAATTTATGTCTAGGCCTCCCTGATTTGTGAACAAACGTGAGATAATGTATGTATGGACAATTTTAACTATTCTTGCTGAGTACTTGCAGCCTAAAACACATTCTGGGTGGAGCCCTGGAGCCAGTGCCCTCCACTCTGCGAGTAAATACTTAAATGGCTAAAATACTAGCGGATAGAGGTACCGTTAAGGGTTTCTTAGTCTATGTCACATTTGTTTCTAAAGTTGGAGCTTTTAAAACTTTCACAATGAACAATCCCCAATTTAAAATCCTAAAGTTGTCAGCAAAAAATCCATGTAACTCATAGGTTCATGGTCATGTAAGCTGACTTATCATAAGCCTTTTAAAAACCTGATGACTTGTTTGGTTTTAAAGCGACGTTCCAATCAAATGCTTTATTTCCCTGAGTTATGAAACTTGACTTCCAAGGCAAAAGACCTGAACTTTCTGCAGAATATTTCAGATTGCTAGATCAGTAATCGAACCACGGAAACAAAATGATAGTTTACATTAGTTAAAACTGCTGCTCACATTGTAGTGAAACTGATTGGAAAGACATCCTTGGTGCTTTATTTAATTACTGCAGTTGCTTTCTTTCCCCTCTTGGTATTAAACCGATCAAACTAAGAAATGTAAATAATTTATAACCAATTCATCCATCCATCCATTATCTTTACCCGTTTATTCCATTTTGGGTCACGGGGGTCGCTGGTGCCCATGTCCAGCAATCACTGTGCGATGGGCGGGGTACACCCTGGACGGGTCGCAAGTCCATCACAGGGCCACATAGAGACAAACGAGACAAACAACCATTCGCTCTCTCACTCACACCTAGGGACAATTTAGAGTTACCAATCAGCCTAACATGCATGTTTTTGGTCTGTGGGAGGAAACCGGAGCACCCGGAGAAAACCCACGCATGCACGGAGAGAACATGCAAACTCCACCCAGAAAGGCCCCTGGACAGGGGTTTGAACCAAGGACCTTCTCGCTGAGAGGCAGCAGCTCTACCAGTTGCGCCACCGTGCTGCCATAACCAATTCAATTTAATTCAATTTCTATTCAACCAGTCAACAGGGCACGATTAAGGAAGCTGTGGCTCCTGGGCTACATACTTTTTAGCACCTATTGTCAGACTCATATATATTGTGGTGCACACCCTAATTTTTATGATGTCTATTTGAGCATATCTAAACTGTTTCTCTAATCAAATTTTTTTCTTATTTGATTTCAGTTCAACCTGCTCTAAGGCTGCTTTGAAGTCACCCAAACTAAGACCTCCACAAAAAAATGTATTCCAACTTCAGCTGAACTAACCAAACAGATGCTGTACCAACGAGTCTCGAGAGCAGCTGAAGGGTTTTATAACTCGTTGCATGCTAACATCAACAGCTGCTGAAATCTGAATCCAGTCCAGTTGTTCACATTAAATTTTAGCTCAATATTTGGGAAAATTACTCAGTTGTAAACAGAGCTTAATTTGTAAACGATGCTGGAATGTAAATAGTGGGCGGGGTGGGGGTGGGGCTTCTGGTGGTCCTCCCCCAGAAAATTTTGAATAAAGTAGATGCTTTTTCCTGCATTTTGGTGTATTTAAACAGGTTGTTAAATACAGTATCTATGTTTACCTACATATGTAAACACTCCATTTCTGTCAAGAATCTCCTCCCCCTTACTTGATGGTTCTGAGCCCATATTCTTCTCTGCTGAATACACTGTCCTGCTCTTTGTTGTCCGACTCCACATGCAAAACCTCCAGGCATCTTTTCCGTCTGTTAATGGCGGCGTCCCGTGTACTGCGTACTGCCCACCTGGTTAGCTTGGCACTCACCCCCGCCACTCGTTTACTCCTGCTCCATTGCCAGTGTCTTATGGTGTTTCAATTCTTGGTTGTCCAGTTAAGGACAATGAGAAGCCTTTTAAAAAAAAATTAAAGTAAATTGGATTGTCTTTTTGACATTTTGATCGCTGTTATTTTGACATATTAACGCAGCTGTTTTGATACGTAATGTGAATAATACACATCAATAATACACATCTTGTATTTTTAATAAATAATCAAAAAAATATTTAACGACCCACTTAAACTAAAATTTATTGAACTATTAATTATATTTTGTTTTTTTTGTTTGATAAAATTGCGCAATGACTTTGGACTTTAAGGGGTGGAGTTTTTTTAAGGGTAGAAGCAGAAATTCTTACTTGAAGGGGCATCTCGTATGTGATATTTTATTTTTTTTAATTTAGCCTTTATTTATCCAGGTAGTCTCATTGAGCCACGAGAACTCATTTTCAAGAGAGACCTGTTTTTTTAGGGAGCACATGGTGGGGGTTCAGGGCCTTGCTCATGGGCCCAGAGTGGGGCGAATGAGGGTGGGGGCAAGTGTGGGTGTTTCACCTACCCCTCCCACAATTTTGATGTTGTCGGGGCCGGGGCGTGAACCGGCGATCTTCGGATCATAGGCCCACCTCTCTAACCTCTGCGCCACCACTGATGTTAAGACGCTCGTAAGTGGCTGTTGTGTTTAAAATGAGTGTTTATGTAATTATGTTCAGTTCACATATCCAATATGGGTTGTATTCGTTCAAGGCAGTCATATTTGTTCATAACTTTATTATTAGTAAGCCTAAGACTTACGGGATCCAAGCAAAGCGTTACTGGAACGCACCCTGTCAAAATTAAAGAGTTCCTGGATCCTGTTACGGCTCAAATCAAGCCCTGGTTGTAAACATTTATGTGTTTCCTCACATCAGCTGGAGGTGGCGGTGACTCCAAAAAGTAATAATTTGTAGAGGTACAACTAATGATTACTTAGAATGTAATTTAATCCATCGTGAAATTTAGCTAAAAAAACAAAAGATCTGCAACAGGTAAGATAATTACTCATGAACTTTCAAAAGAACCCCACTTTAAAAAAAACCTGAATATTTTCTTTGACTACTAGTCAGTTAAAAAAAAGACAAAAAAAAAACTTTGTGATCTCCATTACAGTTTTACTTCTTGATCAGTATTTAATCAAAAGCAGAAACTTTTAGAGGAGTCAGTGGGAGGAAATAAATGCTTTTGTTTTTCTGGTTCTGGTCTGTGATGCACCTCAGGAATCCATGACACACCAGAGAAAATTTATACCTTTGAGTCAGACAACCCCCAAAAAAAACAAAAAAAAAACATAAAAATCTTATCTCTCTTTGTATCTCTCGAATATTTAAAATACTTCTCCCCTTTCAGTTTGCTCTGAAAAGAGAAAAACATTTAAGAAGAAAATGATTCAAAGTTTCTTGTTTTGTCCTCCCACTCCATTCCTCAGATATAAACCCATAGTTCACTTCAGCACCAATCAATATCAGAGCCGTCTTTTTCTGGCGCAAACAAAGACAAGAAACTAACACAAGCACCGAGGGTCTACAACTTTCTCATCTGATTTCCTTCTGGATGCTTTTTAATGACTAAACAAGCTTTGAAATGATTGGAAATATTTGTTCTTGTATTTTAAATCTTCTCCTAAAAGAACCAATAAGAGTCTCCAGTTTCAAATAAATTGTTCTGTTTGTGTCTCTGGACGAGTTCTCAGTCCGTCATCGTTGTAACCAGTTCACCAGGCGTGCTGGGAAATGTTTTGGTCGCACTTATCCTTTCCAAACCTTGAATTTTTCTATGACTCATTCCTGACCAACATGAAAGCGTCTGGAAAATAAAACCCAACCTTTTTGGGGGGGGGGGAGAAGCGATGAAATGAAAAAAGTGATTCATGAGTTCAGAGGAGAGAGGATGAAAACATACAGAGGAGAAAAAAATGATTTAATCTGGCTTTGGTTGAATACAAGAGAGTAAATACCACACGGGACACGATAAACCAACATGTTTTCATCGGTTGGTCCCTGCAACCTTGAACCCTTCACCCCGTTCAAGCCCATCTGAAGCTGCAGGATTTCTGTTTATCGTGTAACAAACATGCACCGTTTTTGCACTTTTGGTCATTCTGTTCGTTTTAGTAACTTGGGATCAATTCCACGATCTTGAGATCGAACATACGAAATAAACTTGCAGTCAGGCAAAACTTGGGTTAATTTTCAGATGTTTTCAAACGTCCCGGATTACAAGAAATGTTTAACATGGGCAGCACTGTAAGGTTTGGTTCAAACCCAGATACCACTGTATTTTTCGCCATATAAGTTGCATCTTTAAGCATAAATTTGCTAGTCCTGCGATTTATATATCAAAGCGACTAATATACGTTTTTCCCCCCACGTATTTATAACCCAGTTTTTGGCTAAAATCTGATGATTTCATTTATTCGTACATGAAAAATATTGAACACTACCATTTTCAGCCGCTAGAGCTGAAAATCGTGATGTGGTGGTAAGATGGTTTCTGGAGTCCGCCCTCTCCCCCCGTCGACTCCTCTGAGGCAGCCATGGTCAAAGTGGTTCAAAACATCAAAGTTCATGCGCAATAATCCAGGTAAAAAAAAAAAATCCAACAAAGTAAGAGGGAGAGGGCGGGTTCCAGAAACCATCTTATCACCAGCAAACTGGTTGGCCCACTATGTGAGTGTGCTGCTTGCGGAACTGAGTTTTTTGTGGCTCCTCAGACTGACGAAGTCCTTTGGATGAAAAGACGAAACGTCTCAACAAAGAAAAAAAAAATTTTTTTTAATCCGTCCAGATGACCTGACTTAACTTTTTTGGATGTTTTTTTTTTACCTGGATTATTGAGCATGAACTTTGAGCGACAGGTTACTATGGTAACCATAATGAGCCACTGTCAGAAGCTTTAACATGTATCTTCCCAACATTTTTCAGTCAGGTCATCTGGACAGTTTCTTTTTTTGTGCTGAAAGATTTGATCCCACTTTTCCAACTGATGAATCACTCCTCAGGTTTGATGGTTTGGCTCCTCGGACTGATTAAGTCCTTTGGATAAAGCGTAACATTTCAGCAAAAAAAGTAACCGTCCAGATGACTTGAGTGAACTTTTTTTTTTTGGGATTTTCTACCTGGATTATTGAGCATGAACTTTAATGTTTTGAACCTGTCCTTCACTCTCTATATTTAATGAGGGAGAGAAAAGGACTGAAAATAATTTACTGTATGAAAACTACAGTACTTTAATGAACTAACACGCTTAAAAATATAAAACGCAAAGTTAATTAGGAGAACTAAAGGGGTAAAAATAAAACGACGAGTTAAAAATCGTGTTTAAATACTGAAAGTTTTACATCTTTTGTTTGAAAAGTGGAGTCTAGCTTGTTGCTACTGTTTCTAAAACTGCATTTGAACGCATCGCACCACTTTGTCCTGTTTGACCTCGAGTGTGTGACTCACCCTCAGTCTGAGTGCAGAAACGTTTGGCAGCGATGGCCTGTCAGTGAAGTACACACTCAAGCAAACACACTCCCCCCCCCCCCCCCTGCTCTCTGAAAAACCACTCGGCGAGTCTCGTTCTCACGCAAAGCTCCGGACCTCCTTTCCTCCGCCGTCGGCTCGAGGTCCAGGCCCGCAGTGGGCCGGTCCAGGGCCAGGCTGAGTTTCCTCCCATTAACACCCACACAGAACCAGCTCACCATCTGGGGTTGATTAGCATCCCCGCTTCCCTACAACAACAACACACACACTTCACATGATGTGACTCTCGGTGTTGACAGTGGGTAACGTTCCCTCAAAACAACCAGAACATGTTTTAGTTGCTGCAAGAATGGAAATTTTATTTGTCCCCCTTTCTTTTAAGGGCACTTCAGTGGATAAACATTGGTTATTGTTCACCAATGTTCAGTCAGGTCATCTGGACGATCTTTTTTTTTGCTGAGACGTTTCGTCCTTCATCCAAAGAACTTCTTCAGCCATCAACAAACCGAGTCCCACCACAAACAGCACACTCCCATAGTGGAAAAAGAACAGTTTGCTGATTCCATAGTGGTTTTTCCCACTATGGGAGTAAGTTGCTTGTGGGACACTGTTTATTTGTGGCTCCTATGATTCATTCATTCAACCTTTTATTTATACAGGTTAGTCTCATTGAGCCTCGAGGACTCATTTAAAAGAGAGATCTGATTTAAACGAAGAACACAGAAGAGGTACAAACAATAACAGACAGTCAAAATGAAAAGTAAATATAAGAAATCCAATCCAACTTTATTTATAAGGCACTATAAAAAACACCCATACAGGACCAAAGTGCTATACAGACAAGTTAAAAAGCACAAAAATGAATAAAATACAAGACAAAATTTTTTTTTTTAAATACATAAACAGCTATGCAATAAAAAAATTTAAACAGTAAAATGAGTATCACATAAATAACAACAGTAAAATCAACATCTCACAAGCCGTGGAAAAAAGACAAGTTTTAAGATGGGATTTAAAAACAGGCAGTGAGGAGGCCTGTCTGTTGTGGAGAGGCAGACCGTTCCATAGTTTAGGAGCTGCTACAGTGAAGGCACCGCCTCTAAGCTTGAGCTTTGTTTTGGGCACACTGAGGAGCAGCTGATCAGCTGACCTGAGAGCACGTGAGGGGGTAGAAGCTGTAGCAGCTCGGAGAGGTAGGGTGCGGCAAGACCACTGAGAGATTTAAAAGTAAATAAAAGAATCTTAAAACTGATCCTAAAATAACAAAGTCCATGCTCAATAATCCAGGGATACAATCCAACATTTTTCAGTCAGGTCATCTGGACAGTTTCTTTTTTTTTTGTGCTGAAACGTTTCACCTTCTATCCAGAAGGCTTCATCAGTCAAGGTAACGCACAACACAAAACTGATTCTTCCCCCAAAAGCTTACTCCAAAGTGGAACAAACCAGTTTTGTTGGTGCTAAGATGGTGTCTTTGGTACGCCCCCTCCTCCATTGCCGGCCCTCTTCCTTGTTGACAGTCGTGTCGAACTGGTTGAAAACAACAAAGTCCATGCTCAATAATCCAGGTATACAATCCAACATTTTTCAGTCAGGTCCTAAAATGATCCTAAAATGTATGGGCAACCAGTGAAGTGAGGCTAAAATGGGGGAAATGTGCTCGTGTTTACATGTGTCAGTTAAGAGAGGTGCAGCAGCATTTTGCACCATCTGAAGACGGGCAATGGAGGAGCTACTAACCCCCCCATAAAGAGCATTACAGTAATCCAGCCTAGTGGTCACAAAGGCATGAATTACTGTTTCAAAGTGCTGACGTGAAAGGATGGGTTTTATTTTAGCTAGCTGCCGTAACTGGAAAAAGCTCGATTTAACAACTGAACTTATCTGGCTGTCGAGCTTGAGATGCATATCCATTTTCACCCCAAGATTTGTAACGGTGGGCTTGATGAACTGGGCCAAGAAACCCAGATCAATAGGAGGGGTGCCAGTGGTACCACCAAAAACCATCACGTCTGTCTTTATCTCATTGAAATTTAAAATGTTTACAGCCAACCAGGCTTTGATGTCATCAAGACACCTGAGCAACGTATTGACAGAGTGCAGATCTGCTTTTTTGAGAAGAGCATAAATCTGACTGTCATCGGCATAGCAGTGGAAGGAAATACCATGCTTCCTAAGTATGGAACCAAGTGGAAGCAGGTAAAGAGAAAATAGTAGAGGGCCCAGGACCGAGCCCTGGGGGACCCCGCATGAGAGGCAAGCAGTGGAGGAAGTAAAGTCACCAAGACTGACACAAAAAGTTTGGTCTGTCATGTATGACCTCAACCACTCCAGTGCTGCACCCCTGACACCCACCCACTGATTCAAGCGGTAGATTAAAAGTTCATGGTCCATTGTATCAAATGTGGCAGTCAAGTCTAAAAGCACAAGAACAACACAGTCCCCAGAGTCAGTTGCTAAAAAAAAGTCATTAAAAACTCTTAAAAGAGCCGATTCTGTGCTGTGTAAGGTTTTAAAACCAGATTGGAAAACCTCAAGGATATTATGTTTCTCCAGAAAAGCCATTAATTAGTTAAAAACTATTTTCTCAAGGTTTTTTGAGATAAAAAATCATTTAGATATTGGCCTAAAATTTGCAAGAACAGCAGTATCCAGTCCAGTTTGTTTAATCAGAGGTTGCACAGTTGCATGTTTGAAATTTTGAGGGACCACACCTGAGGACAAACTGCTATTAGTAAGTGTTAAAACAGAGGATCCTATGGGAAAACCTTCTTTAAATAGTCGAGGAGGAATCACATCATCTGGAGAACCTGGGGGCTTTAACTGACCAACAGTCTTTCGCAAGAGGGAGAGAGTAAGAAATGATTGAAGAAGTCCTTTGGATGAAGGACGAAACATCTCAGAAAAACCCCCAAAAAGAAACCATCCAGATGACCTGACTGAACAATGTTGGATTATGACCTGGATTAGTAAGCATGAACTTTGGTGCTTTGTTATTCTTCTTTTTCTGCCACAAGTTTTGATTCGGTACTCGTCCTACAGTTTTAAAAGAACAAAAAATACATCCAAACACGCGCCTCTATTAGAAATATCGTGCTATGACTTCTGCTAACTGTACGTTGTAACACACTCAGACTTCTCAGCAGAAACATTGTTCAAAGTTTAAACAGGTTAAATGCAAACAGTTGGACTTTGCTTTACTGAACTGGTGGTTTTGAGATCTTTAATGGTTTTCACACAACCACAGTTCAATTTGAGAGGTTTTACCACAGAATGTTCAACTTTTGAGCTTTTCAAAATTTTCGATTTTCTGCAAACGTTGCACTTTTCAACAGTCTGTCCTTCGAAACTGGTTTTTTTTTTTTTTCACACAGAGTGTCTGTCTAGGTCAGAGCTATACAACTGGTGGTCCGGGGGCCAAATCGAGCCCACGGGTAAGCTCAGTGCGGCCCACCAATTGGTTCATTTTTAAATAAAACGAGATTTTAAACCATAATCAAACTTACTTAATGACACTGCTGGATGTCTGGTCCCTGAGCTCTTGGCTTTCAGTAACTGTGAACAATTTAGTTGAGTAGTCCTGGTCTAGATTGTAGCACAGATGAGTTAATCTCAAATCTGCAGAGCCAGCACACCCAAACTCACTGACTTCCATCATTCCATTATAGTATCTAAACTCGGAATTTTCTCTTCTTCAAAAGCAATTGGCACCTTTCGTAATTTTTTCCAGAAATTTTTAAGTTAAAGTTATTAGGTGATTAAATGAATTAGTGCATGAAAGCTTAGTGTTTGTTGCAAAAACACCAATGATGCAGAACTGAAAGCAGTGCAAGCAGTTTAAAAAAGGTCCAGAATAAAGTCTCATAAACACGTCCAATCACCTGCAAGACTTGAAAGAAAATAAATTAAAGAGAAATAGGTGAGCGGTGACAAATCCAGGTATGAAACACAAACAGGAGTAAACACTAAACATAAAAAAAACCTACCAGAAACATTCAGAATGAAACAGGAAGTGCCCCACATGGTGGCGCCACTATGTTGGTGTTTCCTTTGCAGACACTCCTGCTCTTTAAATCCTGCCTTTAGTTTGGTTTAACAGTTAATTTAAACACAAACAGTTCTGTAAAAGTCACACTCAAAATATCAAATATAGAGGAAAAAATATATATATATATAAACTAAACTAAGGTACAGGTACCAGGTACTAAAAACTGCTTCCAAAGTACAAGTTCATGCTCAGTATTCCAGATAAAAAAATCCAACAAAGTTAAGTCAGGTTATTTGGACGTTTTTTATTTTTATTTTTTAGTTCAAGTTCAAGTTGTGTTTATTTGACATATGCAGGTTAACACACAGTTAACAGTACAATGAAATGCTCAGGATGAGAAGAACCGATTTGCCGCGCTAAGAATCAAAGAACAACAAGAAATACTAAAGCATTCAGTAAGGGTACCCAAAAAAGTGAAAAAGTAATTATAATATTTACAAGGTCCTAAAAAGAGATAGTGAACAACAACATACCATATCAGCTTTATTTATAGATTACTTTAAACACCCACAGGACCAAAGTGCTGTACACACAACAAAACAATTATACAGTCAGATAATAAAAATGATTAAAAGTCACATAATAAAAGTTGTACACATCATAAAACAATCAGCTAATACAAGCAATTAAAAATAATTACAAGTCAACATCTCAGATGGTGTCAAAGGCCACGGAGAAGAGATGGTTTGAAGAAGAGGTTTAAAAACAGACAGGGAAGAGGCCTGTCTGATGTTCATTGAAGGTCGTTCCACAGTTTAGGAGCTGCCACAGCATCTCCTCTGAGCTTACGTTTTGTCTTTGACATACTCAGGAGCAGCTGATCACATGACCTGAGGGATCGAGAGGGTGTGTATGGATGCAGCGACTCGGACAGATAGGGCGGGGCAAGTCCTTTAAGAGCTTTAAAAGCAAATGAATTTTAAAATGGATCCTAGAATGTATGGGCAGCCAGTGCAAGGAGGCTAAAACAGGGGTTTGGCTGCTTCCAAAGACCATCACCTCAATCTTTCCTTCATTGAACTTTAAGAAGTCCACAGCCATCCAGGCTTTGATGTCCTCCAGACATGAAAATAGAGGGGCCAGAAAGTTAGAGTCCTTTTTCTTTAGCGGGATATATATCTTCGTATCATCCAGGTAACAATGAAAGGATTTCCCATATTTTCTAAAAATAGAGCCAAGAGGGAGCAGGTACAGCGTGAAGAGGAGGGGGCCTAAGACTGAGCCCTGTGGAACCCCACACAAGAGAGAAGCAGAGGAGGACACGTGGTCACCAAGGCGGACACAGAAAGTGGTAGAATATAACGGTGCAAGCAGGATGAATTTGAATGAATAAGTATTTTGAGGTAGTAATAGAAGCTAAAAAGCGCATGATATATATTGCACATGACTAACATATGCTACACATGTTGCGTGGCAAGTTATTGCACAGGTAGTGAGTGACATTGAGATAGAAGACGTCATTGAAGCGTTTCATCCAAAGGGCTTCATCAGTCCAAGGAGCCACAACAACAACACTCACACACTCACACTCAAATCAGTTTGATGGTGATAAGATGGTTTCTGGGGCCTGCCCTCTCCCCATCGACTCCTCTGAGGCAGCACGACGGCTCAGTGGTTAGCACTGTTGCCTCAAAGCAAGAAGGTCCTGGGTTCAATCCCCCCGTTGGACCATGGGGTCTTTCTGTATCGAGTTTGCATGTTTTTCTCATGCTTGCGTGGGTTTTCTCCGAGTACTCTGGTTTCCTCACACAGACCAAAAACATGCATGTTCGTCTGCCTTTAGGCCTAGGCCTCCCTTGCAAAGAGATCTGTGATCTCAGTGAGATTTGCCTGGTTAAATAAAGGTTAATAATAATAAAATAGCCAAAGTGGTTCAAAACATCAAAGTTCATGCGCAATAATCCAGGTAAATAATCCAACAAAATTCAGTCTGGTCATCTGTATGTTTTTTTTGTTTGTTTGTTTGTTTATTGAGACGTTGTCCTTCATCCAAAGGACTTCATCGGTCCGAGGAGCCACAACAAACTGAGTCCTACAAGCAGCATACTCCCTGGCTGCCTCAGAGGAGTCGATGTGGGAGAGGGCGGGTCCTAAAAACCATCTTATCACCAGCAAACTGGTTGGCTCACTATGTGAGTGTGCTGCTTGTTGGACTGCGTTTGTTGTGGCTCCTCGGACTGACGAAGTCCTTTGGATGAAGGACGAATTGTCTCAAAAAAAAAAAAAAAAAAAAAAACGCCCAGATGACCTGATTGAACTTTGTTGGAAAATACAATACAATTTTGTTTATCATCTACTGTCGATAGATGAAAAGCAGGCAATGAGGTTTTGGCTTGTCTGTTAGCAAAATATTTCCTGAACCACAGCACAGGTTGCAATGAAACTTAAAACCGTCTCTAAGAAAGCCACTTTTACAGATTTCAAGCTAAAATTTGGTGTGTTAGTGGCTGAGAGTCATTCCCAACAGATGCTGGGATCACACAGGATTTTGGACATGCAAGTTGGAGGTTGATAGGCATCCCTTCGAGGAACGTGCGGCCTTTAAATTATTGTGGCTTCTCTTGGATACATAATATGCAGGAACTCCAATCAGAATGACTTTCACCTTTTAATTTAGATTATTTTATTGATTCTTCTTAGCTTGAGAGAGAAGCAACATGTTTGTTTTTTTTAATGAGGTTTTTGAACACTTCAGGAACTGGAACGCTCCTGACAGATTCAATAGCAGGTCTAAACACACCACCGCTTAAAGCTGATGTTTTTCGCAGCCCTTTAATGTTCTTGTGGGAAAACCGATGCGTCCAAAAACTTTGCTCTGCTGGAAAACTCGGCGGTTTTGTCGAGAAACAAGCCAACACTCCGGGGAAGCTCGCAGTCAGTTTAAACTCTCTGATTTCGTTCCTTAAAACAATCTGGGCTCGTTTTGTTTTTGTTGGCCGCAGCAGGTCTGTTGTTGCTCTTAACTCGGCTCAGCTCTTTGACAAACGAGTTCTGAGTCACGAGTTCAATTTTCCTTGGAAGAGCCTCGAAGACCAACCTTACTGGACAATCTGGTGTTTGACAGAGGGGGCTTTTAGCAGAAGGCAAAACCTGACGAAAGTTCAAAGGTCTCTTTATTTTAATATGCTGACTCATGGTGGAGATGCTGTCTCACATGAAGGCTCCTTAAAGAAACAAATCATTCGGCTGGCGCTGCGAAGGACCTTTTATAGCTTTCTGTCTTCGCAGGTTAAATGCAAAACAGAGTTGTAAACGTTAAACGATTTGTACGATTCAAGGAAATACAGATCACATAAAAAGGCCTAGCTTACAGAGTTTCATACTAAGATCTTCTTATAACAAGTAAAGATGGAGTTTTATGACCCTCAGCTTCCTAGCTAACATGCTAATAACAAGATGCTAAGGAAGTAGCTCCGAATGCTAAACTTTGCCCTAAAGTGTTTGAATATTTGACCACTAAAGTAACCTCAAGCGCTTCATGTTTTTTCAATGAGTTGTTAAAATAAGTCCTCTTGCGTAAAAGTTTGTGTCATGAGCAGGAGTCATGTATTTTTATTTTTTATTTGCTGGTTTATTAGCCGACAAACAAAAAAAACAACAACATCAAAGTTCATGCTCAATAATCCAGGTAAAAAAAATTCAACAAAGTTCAGTCAGGTCATCTGGACGATTTCTTTTTTGTTGAGATGTTTTCATCCAAAGGACTTCATCAGTCCAAGGAGCCACAACAAACTGAGTCCCACAAGCAGCACACCCACGTAGTGGACCAACCAGTTTGCTGGTGATAAGATGGTTTCTGGGGCCCGCCCTCTCCCCAATCGACGCCTCTGAGGCAGCCATAGCCAAAGTGGTTCAAAGCATCAAAGTTTAATTGATGACCATAATGACCTGACTGAAAATTGTTGGCTTTTTTTAACCTGGATTATTGAGCATGAACTTTGATGTTTGACCCACGAAAACAGGATTTTAAAAAATTAGAATACTGTGGAGAAATCAGTACAAATGTTGCAGGGCATGAATGTTTTAAACTGTGACACACTAATCATGTACTAAACTCAAAGCACCTGCACAGGTTTCCCCAGGTGTCATTAAATTGCTTCAGTTTGGTTCAATTGTCTCAGTTCGGTTCAATATGAGGAAGACTGCAGAGATAACTGGCCAGAAGACCATCATTGATGCCCTCCATAGGGTGGGTAAGCCACAAAAGTTCATAGCTAAAGAGGCTGGCTGTTCACAGAGTGCTGTGTCCAAGCATATCAATGGAAAGTCTAGTGGAAGGGCAAAATGAGGCAGAAGAAGATGCACCAGCAAAAGAGATGACCATGGGCTTCAGCGGATTATCAAACAGAGAAGATTCCAGAATCTGGCAGAGATCCAGAAAGAGTGGAATGAGGCGAGAGTCACAGCTTCAAAAACTACCACATTCAGATGCATCCGGGAGATGGGCTACAGCTGTCGGGTTCCTCTGTCCTCTTTTCCGATGAAAGTAAAGTGTGCCTTTCATTCGGAAATCAAGGTCCAAGGGTTCAGGGTGATGAACAGAACCCATACTGCTTGAGGTCCAGTGTGAAATATCCACAGTCAGTCATGATTTGGAGTACAATGTCCGGTGCAGGTGTTGGTAAACACTGCTTTCTTAAATCCAAGGTCACTGCAACAGTGTACCAGAATGTTTTAGAGGACTTCATGATTCCTTCTGCTGAGGATCTGTATGGAGATGCAGATTTCATTTTCCAGTAGGACCTGGCCCCTGCTCATGCTGCCAGAAGCACCAAAACCTGGTTTGATGCCCATGCCAAAGTGCTTGACTGGCCAGCCAACTCGCCGGACCTAAACCCCATTGAAAATCTATGGGGTATTCTTAAGAGGAAAATGAGGGGCACCAGAGCAACAACAAAGAAGAGCTGACAGCAAGCATCAAGGAAATCTGGGCTTCCATAACTCCCAGTCAATGCCACAGGCTGATTGCCTCAATGCCACGTCACATCAAAGCAGTGATTAAGGCAAAGGGATTCCCAACCAAGTACTGAAGACTGACATATCATTTTGAAAGTACCATATTTTGATTGATTTGTTATGATCCTAATTTCTTTCTTTCTTTTCTGCAAAAACTGAGTAGTGTGGGCTGAAGTCTTCACAGGATTCAAATTTTTTGAAATACTGTTTTTGTGGGTTTCATGAGCTGGAAGCCCAAATTATGTAAAAATAAACAAATAAATATTTGAAGTTGTTTAAATTGTGGGCCCTGAATCTATCATCTATTAAAGATTAACTTTTTGAATGGAATTATGGAAGTTAAACAACTTTTCCATGACATTC
>NC_056520.1:14285839-14286276 GCF_014905685.2 Nematolebias whitei
AGTGACTTATATATATATTTTTTTTTATATTTTGACAACTATTGTATATGTTGTTCCTCTACCGCTACCCCCAATCCCACAAACATTTATTTAGAGATAACTGAGAAAAACGTAACACAAGTAAAATGCCCCCTAAAGTGACGTGGACTGAAATAGGGTGAATTTACCGATAACTTGCTTGTCGAACTCGTTGGCTTGTTATGCTAATTAAGCCTGTTCGTTATTGTTATTTCAGATTAAACGTCTGTTCTTGCACTTTGTGAAATACACTTCTAAATAAATGCGACTAATATATTGTTTTTTTTCTCTTCATGAGGCATTTGTTGACTGATGCGACCTATACTCCGGAGCAACGTATAGTCCGGAAAATACGGTATCTGTCCAATTTCAAAGATTTATTCTTGCAACAACAACCATAAAATGTGATTTAAAATTAT
>NC_056520.1:14286286-14291650 GCF_014905685.2 Nematolebias whitei
CCTTTCAAAAAGTGAAACTTTGTATATTATATTCATCCATTACACACGGACTGAAATATTTCACATGTTGATTTCTTTAAATGTTGATGATTATAATGCGATTTATACTCCGAAGCGTCTTATATGTTTTTTTCCTCTACGTGAGGCATTTGTTGACGAATGCGACCTATACGCCGGAGTGACGTATAGTCCGGAAAATACGGTATTTGTCCAATTTTGAAGGTTTATTTTTGCAACAACCATAAAATGTAATTTAAGATTATGTTTGTCAAACATATACAAGTATATACAACAAATCAAAATAGTTTAACTGTAAATGATTTAATGGGAAAAAAACACAATCTTTGTAGGCAGAATAATAAAAAAATAGTTTATCTTTACTAAGACGCAGGTTATAAAAGCTTCCTGACAAGGAGATAATGTAAATGCATCTTCCAATTCCTCTTCCTGCAAATGCACTCATGCATTTCTATGAGAGGCAAAGTTTACCACAAACATGAATATTTAAATACGTAACAAAAGCAGTTTCACTGGAGTTTGGATTGTCATAAAGTTGCAATAAATAAATAAAACAAACCACAAACGGGTGAGTAAAACCATGTCTCATTACCAGTCAGTCATGTCTATGTGAACAGTTCAGTTTACAAAATCAGCTACGTATAAGAAACTAAAATTTCCTTACAATTTCATTTGTCCTTTCACACAATAAATCTACAAAGATCAGTTCTTATATTGGGGGAAGAAAATCCACTTTAGTCTTCTTTATCTGCCTTCAGAGGCTCCTTGGACTGAAGTGCAACATCAGAACCAATGGACTCGTCGTCTTCAATGTCTGCGTCATCGTCTTCGTCTGTCTCGTTGGTTGAATATGAGCCTTTTTGTCTGGACAGACACCACAGCAGGACGGTGATCGTACAGAGGAAGATCAGCAGCACAACAGAGACGATTCCTGTGAAGGCAGAGGACAAATATCAACACAACTGGAGACACTGGGCACGTTGAGAGCATTTTGCTATAACAACATAAAGTACCAGTTATACAATTATATAAGTACATTTGTATATAAATGTCAATTAAAAAAAGTGGGTGTAAAGGACCAAAAGCTAGAGTTGAATGCCAAATTTGAATATCGGAAATAGAAATGATTGTATTTTACGTATGCACTGAAGAGGTGGGGAACACTCAGGGCCTTCAAATCCTTCAGAGAAGGCCTAAGAATTCAGTTTAACATAACATAAACATTCATAATGTATCAAAGTTCATATTCAATGATCCAGGTAGAAAATCCAACAAAGTTCAGTCAGGTCATCTAGACAGTTTCTTTTTTTTTGTTGTTGAGACTTTTCATCCTTCATCCAAAGGACTTCATCAGTCTGAGGAGCCACAACAAACGGAGTCCCACAAGCAGCACACTCACGTAGTGGGCCATCCAGTTTGCTGGTGATAAGATAGTTTCTGGGGCCTGCCCTCTCCCCAATCGACACCTCTGAGGCAGCCATAGCCAAAGTGGTTCAAAACATCAAAGTTCATGCTCAATAATCCAGGTAGAAAATCCAACAAAGTTCAGTCAGGTAATCTGGACGGTTTCTTTTTTTTCGTTTGGATGTTTTGTACTTCATCCAAAGGACTTGCATCAGTCCAAGGAGCCACAGCAAACTGTGGCCCACAAAGGAGCATGTGGATCTCGTTCTGAGGAAGTCCTTTGGATGAAGGATGAAATGTCTCAACAAAAAAAGAAACTGTCCAGATGACCTGACTGAACTTTGTTGGATATTCATAATGTAGTTTTTCTTATTTTTTGCTTATTTCTTCTTAGTTGAAACGTTTTATCTTTTGTCCAAAATACCAAAATTCATGCTCTACAACCCAGGTACAAATCCAACAATCTTCAAGCAGGTCATCTAGACGGTTTGTTGTTGCTTTTTTTGTGGCTGAGACGTTTCGTCCTTCATCCGAAGGTCTTCTTCAGTCCAAGAAGCCACAAACAAACTGGAGTCCCACAAATACTACACTCCCATAGTGGGGGGGAAAAAAAAGTTTGCTGGTGATAAGATGGTTTCTGGAGTCCGCCCTCTCCCCCATTAACTCCACTGAGGCAGTCATGCCAAAATGGTTCAAAACACCAACAGTTCATGCTCAATAATCCAGGTACAAATCCAACAATGTTCAGCCAAGTCATCTGGACGGTTTATTTTTATCCAAAGTACTTCTTCAACTGTAGAAGTATTTTAGAACCAGTCAGAATGTTGATATAGAGGGTGAGTTAGACTCAAAAAAATCACACTAACATTCTAGTTGCTCCAAAAAAGCAAAGGTTTAATATCACATTTAGATTGATATTGATCACTTTCAATATAAAAGTTGTGCTTTGGTTTCATTAAATGATCAGATTTTACTGAAACTGTAAGTTTCAGTAAATCTGTAAATTGTGTCCTGACAGGACAAGATGTAAAAAGATCTTTTTTTGTAATACCTCTATCCACCCTCATGGCCTTTTCCCCTTTTCTATCTAAAAGTATTCTGATAAGGATAAGAGGCCGCACTCTCAGAGAGCAGCAGCTACGTGCACTCCGCCCATCTTTCGGACGACAGTACGGACATATTCTCGCTGTATCTCGGTACAATGATAATAAAGCTTATTCTGATTCTGTGGGTTACTGTTGAAGTTCAGTGTGACTTATTGAAATGACATGTTGTACTTGAATGTAAGAGATTGTGTATATCAAAGGGCCTTCTAGAAAATCTTGGGACAGAAATGGGTGAACTTTTTCAGGTTACGTGTTCCGACGGGTTGTCCTTATTGGGTTTTCTGTTTAGTTCTGGTAGTGTTGTAGTACTTGAGACCGGTCTTGGTCTTGAGACCGGTCTCAAGACCACTTTTCGATGGTCTCGGTCTTGTCTCGGACTCGACGGCATTTGGTGTTGGTCTTGTCTCAGTCTCGGACATTGAGGACTTGGGATTTTATTTCAAGACCAGTCAAGACCACAACTGTGGAAATATCACTAAACTGTCAGAACATTGTCCAGTTTATTTGTTAACATACTTGTTTTTATCGGATGCAAAACGTACTGGCTCAAATCCAATCAATATCGTGACTCGTTGCTAAATACATTATTTGTTACCGTTGTCACGCCCACCCCCTTTCACTCACACGCGTCACTCCCAGTGTGGCCAGATTGGGCGGTTTACTGCCAATCGGGCGGTTTTCATTCTGATTTTGCTGGGAACTCTGGGAAGATTTTCGTTGGATTGTTGCATTTTGCCTCATATTGTTAAATTACCTTGGCTTGTACTGATGTGCGTTCATGTTCAAACAGTAAATATACTGTAACTATATATTGACTGGGCAGATTTGTGTGTGCTGTGGCAGTTTTTAACAGATTTTTGGGCTGGAAAACCCTCAACTCTATCTGGCAACACTGGTCACTTCAAGAAAATGAGAAGTGATTGTCTTGGCGCGGGAGAAGATGTCTGCCATATCATCAATTGTAAAATTTGCCTATTTAAATCACAAAGAGTATACTTGTAACTAATGCAACTATATGGTTATCCTTGGTGTTGAGTTCAGACTTATGAAGAGTGTTTTGCCACTGCAGTGTTTTAAGGCTTGGCATGTGATTAAACTGCTTCCAGTTTAACAGTTGTGCAATTTTATTGTTGAATGTATATTCATTCAAAAGCAAACAAAGTTGCAGTATGTAACTTTTATAAAAAAAAAAAAAAAAATTATAATAGAATTTTATATTTATTTTATTTGAGGTCTTGGTTTCGACTTGGTCTCGGACCCTAAAAGTCTTGGCCTTGTCTCGGTCTCGGTACACTCTGGTCTTGGTCTCGGGTTAGGTGGTCTTGAACACAACACTAAGTACTGGGTCAGCATTTACAGTAGATTGTTGTTTGTGACTGTAAAATCATGACACCTTAAATCATATGATGAGGAGAAGCACTTCCTGTCAGCGTAATTGAATTGTGAAAACGAAAGTAAAGTGATATGATCATACTGTGACTCCCTGTCTTTTTTAGTTTCAATAGAATGCTGCAATATTACATCCAAACTGAAGACCCAACCCTTTTAGTCACATAAAGAACTGTGCAAAGTTTGATGGAAGGGTCCCTCCCAGTCCCTCTCTGCTGTGCTTTAGCAGGCTCCACCCTTTTCCCCGTTTGCTGTCTTCAGCTGGCCATGGCTCCTCCTTTTCTGCATTAGAAACCCAATTTTCTCTCTATTGTTTTTCATCGGGCCACTCCCCCTCTCTCTTTGCTGTCGGTCAACAGGCCGTTCCCCTTCTCTTTCTGTTGTGATTTAACTGGTCCCTTCCACTTCTTAAGAAACTCGATTTTACATCTGTTGTTTTTCAGCTAGCTTCTTTTCATTTCTCTTTCTTGTGCTTTAACAGGCCACTCCCACTCCCTCTCTGCTGTGCTTCGGCAGACCCCTACAACTTCCTCTCTGCCCAAGAAACCCAATTTTCGCTCTGCTGTGATTCAACAGGCTCATGCCCATGGTTGTACTTTAATAAGCTCCTCCTTTAAGCTCCCCTTTCTCTCTCACGGTTGTGCTTTAGAGCTGTCATTTCTAACGCGAACCCAAAACCCGGCCCGGACTGACCTGGATTAGGGCCGAGCCATTATACTGTGATTAATGGGCGGGGCGGGCCAGTCTCGGGCTTTAAATTAGGTCAGGGTCAGCTGCGATCCAATTATATGATAACATGGCCTGCCATACATCCACCAGCCGCACGTGCCCATTTCACCACGAGCTGACCAGCCTTGAAAGAGGTAAAAAGTTCAGTTAAGCTTCAGATGGGACTGTACTGCCAGGCAGCGATCCATCGCCCAAATGGACGTTCATTCTGCCCCTGCACTCAGCGGACGCACGCGGCCGAAGACCCAGACTGGTGAGATCCCAAAGCAGACGCGTGTGTCAGAGATGTCTCCGTGTCTCAGTAATTCAGAAAAATACAGTCAGAAACGGGGTTTAAATGCTTTTTTATGAACATGAAAGGACAAACACCTTTCATCTCCAAATCTTCTGCTGCATTTATTCAGCTGTACGTTCTTGACCGTTAATAACTATGTCAGTTTTTTTCCGAGTTTGGACCTGTAATTACTGTTAATTCGTCAAGTTGGGTGGGGTTCGGAAATTATGACTGCGGGCTGGGGCCGGGTCGGATCAGATTTTTAAGACCCGAATGCAACTCTATTGTGCTTCAACAGCACAACAGCAGAGTGGTTTGGGGAGAAGCATATCAGGAGATAGTGGAGTGGGAGGAACCTGTTGAAGTACAGCAGAGAGGAAAGGGAGGAGCCTGTTGAAGTACAGAAGAGAGGGAGGGGAGGAGCCTGTTGAAGTACAGAAGAGA
>NC_056520.1:14291660-14317010 GCF_014905685.2 Nematolebias whitei
TACAGAAGAGAGGCAGGGGAGGAGCCTGTTGAAGTACAGAAGAGAGGGAGGGGAGGAGCTTGTTGAAGCACATAAAGAACTAGTTGTAAGCTATTTTAATTCAAAATTTGGCCCTCTGACACACATTCTTCTGGTCACATTGTCAAAGTTTTTAACAAATTTTCCATCTATTTGTGTACATTACTGCTTAACACAATCAAACCTTCTTGAAAGAGTTCAGTAGCTCAAAACCTATTGGGTCAGTTACACATAAAAAGTAAAAAAAAAAAAAAAGAACTCCAACTGTGAGAAAATATTTGGTTTTCATACTTTGTCTTCAATTTTTTTAAATCATACTTTAATTTATACTTATAATAAATGAGCAAATAACCATCCATTATCTTTAGCCGCGTCTTCATTTAACATTTGCATAAAAAAAAAATAAAAACCTAAATATTTTGACCTACTTCACACTCCGTACATGACTGGTCAGAAACTGACTATAAAAGCAGGCTTTTAAATCAGTAATTGATACAAAAACTATAATGCGACCCAAATAATTTACATTAAATTACATGAAAAATACATTTTATTAAATATCGAAACAATATTTAATTCTTACCACCAATAAGAGCCGCAAAATCTTCTGTACTGTTGTAGAGATCTGTAAAGATACAAAAATAATGTTTAATTTGGCGGTTTTTTTCACCCAAAAATATTATGCACCATTTTGATGAATCTCTGTACATCACTACATTCATCTTTCCCTCTGTCCTGACTAGTCTGCCAGTCCCTGCTGCTGAAAAACATCCCCATAGCATGATGCTGCCACTACCATGCTTCACTGTATAGGACTGGTATTGACCTGATGATGAGCGGTGCCTGGTTTCTTCCAAATATGACGCCTGGCATTAACACCAAAGAGTTCAATCTTTGTCTCATCAGACCAGAGAATTTTGTTTCTCATGATCTGAGAGTCATTCAGGTGCCTTTAGGTAAACTCCAGACAAGCTGCCATGTGTCTTTTATTAAGGAGTGATCTTTGTCTGGCCACTCTACCATACAGGCCTGGTTGGTGGATTGCTGCAGAGATGGTTGTCCTTCTTGAAGGGTTCTCTCTCCACAGAGAAACATTGGAGCTCTGACAGAGTAACCATCAGGTTCTTGGTCTCATCCCCGACTAAGGTCCTTTCCCCCTGATTGCTCAGTTTAGATGGCCAGCCAGCTCTTGGAAGAGCCCTGGTGGTTCCAAACTTCTTCCATTTACGAATGATGGAGGTCGACATTCACAGCAGCAAAAATTTTTCTGTATCCTTCCTCAGATTTGTACCTCAACACAATCCTGACTCAGAGGTCTAAAGAGAATTCCTTTGACTTCATGCTTGCGCTCTGACATGCACTGTCAACTGTGGGACTTTATATCTTATCAGTGGTTCCCAACTCTGGTCCTTGAGGAACGCCATCCTACATATTTTAGTTGTTTCCCTGCTCCAGCACACCTGATTCAGTGGTTTAATTACTTCCTCTCATTCTGCAGAAGCCTGTTAATCACCCATTTATTAAAATCAGGTGTGTCTTAGCTGGAAACTAAAACATGCAGGATGGTGTTCCTCAAGGACTAGAGTTGGGAACCCCTGCCTTAGATCACCTTAGACAGGTGTGCCTTTCCAACTCAAGTTCAACCAACTGAATTATCCACAGGTGGACTCCATTTAAGTTGTAGAAACATCTGAAGGATGATCCATGGAAACAGAATTCACCTGAGCTCAATTTTGAGCTTCATGGCAAAGGCTGTGAGAACTTTCTTAGTTTTCCATTCTTAATAAATTTGCAAAAATCTCAAAAAAATCTTTTTCACATTGCCATCATGGGGTATTGTGTGCAAAATTTTGAGGAAAAAGATGAATTTAATACAATTTGGAACAAGGCTGTAACATAAGATGTGGAAAAAATGAAGCGCTGTGATTATTTTCTGGATGCACTGTACCATATAAATTATATATAATATAAATTCAGATATTTTAGTCTCTAAAAGGTTAAAAGATGCCTGACTGTAAAAAAACAAAAAAAAAAAAAAATGGCAATAAACATGATAATTTAACATCTTTAGACATTATTTGAACCAAACGTGTTTGTTTTATTGTTGTTGCACATTAATGGTCTGTTTATGAATGTAAAGTCAGCTCCTCGGGGACTGAGCTGATTTTAGCTCATGTTGGGCTCCTTCGGCTCTGCTGTGGAAACCTCGGCCGACCTGGACCAGCGCCTCGACTCTTATCTCCACGGTAACACACCCCACGTGGCGTCACACTGATAAGACACTCCCTGCTGCAAACCACACAAACAAACTGCTTCACAACACACTTGACTTTTACTTTACTTGTATTGTTTTACTTTGAAAAACAGACATTTTGCCCAGATTTTTTGCTTTTATTATGAAAAGTTTGGGGGAAATGGAAAGTTTACCGCCACCGGTGTATGAATGTGCGTGTGAATGGGTGGATGGCTGGTACTGTAAAGCGCCTTGGGGCCCCTCATAGGGGGCTGGAAGGCGCTATAGAAGTAAGCTCCATTTACCATTTACCATTTTATCATCAATTTTTGAGCAGATTTAAACTGAATATCATAAAACTCCCACAAAAAAGAGAAAATGTAGATAAAACCAGTGCATTCTAGCTGAAGCGAAAGCATAAATATTGGACAGATCAGGTAGCGTCAGCTGAAATAACCTAAATTTGCCAAAGTGGGCCACAAAATGGGTCAACGATTCTAATTTAAAATCTTTATTCCCATAAAAAGCTCGAGTGCACACAGGTTGGCGTAGTATCTATATTTTTTTTATTTGTTCCACTTCTATGATTCTATATACCACAGTCTATTTAGTGTTTCTATTTTTTAAGATAAACATAATTTAATTGTTTTTAGGCAATGCTGTCAAATCCAACATATAGAGAGTACAAAGTCATGGGGAACAAAACCCCCACTCATTTGTCTTTTAACTGGGTTTACCAAGTTCTAAAATAATTTAAATGTCATCATATGTGATCTAAAACATACATCTTATTCCACCAAGTCATGATTTATTGTACAGGAACAGGTTCCAGCCCCTGACCCGGCAGCTTTTAGAACTTCCTGTAGCAAGAACTCCGAGAAGTGGTTTTTGGATCAGTCTCTCTCACGGTTGTGGTTGGGGACCCCAACATTTTAGTTTATTTTGTGTTCCAGTTTTAAGTGTTCTTTTGAAATTAAAGTTTATTCCTCTTTGAGAGGATGTACTTGCATTATGATGTCATTATCATTGCATTAGTTTAAAACGGTCTCCAAACAATATTATCGTTTATCGCAATAATTTCTGAGACAATTAATCGTCCAGCAAAATTTGTTATCGCGACAGGCCTAGCTGGGGTTGGGGTCAGGTTGGGGTTCTTATCTGGACTGTTCTTTTTTAGTCGTTCCATTTTACTTTTCTAGATTAGAATTTGTGTTTGGGATCATTGTCCTGTTGCATCTTGACCCAGTTTGATCCGAGCTTCAGCTGTTGGATAGATATCCTCACGTCGGACTCAGAATCCTTTGGTCTGCAGAGGAGTTCATGGTGGACTCAATAACTGCAAGGAGCCCAAACCATCAACCCCCCACCACCATGCTGACATGTATGCCAGACCATGTATGACCATGAGGTGTTTTCTGCTGTGCATGATGGGTAACTATCTCTACTTTGGTTTGTTTCTGTTCCAGAAGTCTTGTTAATACGTACAGTCATCTTGATTTTAGAGAGAAGAGACTTTCTTCTGCGCACCTTTCTCAACAAACCACCCAGCCATGACCTTTAATCTTTAACCTGTTGCTATGACGATGAGCGCATTTGGTCCTCTCGGCAGCTTCAGATTGTTTCAAAGAGGCAGAGCGAAGGCGAGACACAAGAGAGTGTCAATGACTCCGGGAATGTATTTTCGTACGGTAAACTTATTTGTTTTAAAGTGGGATTTGTAACTGTGCTGGATTTAATCTTTAACCAGTTAACTGAGGCCTGTAGAGCCCAAGATGGAGCTCATTTGTTTGAGCATTGCACAGTCTGACCTTCAGGGTGACTTTACCGCCACTCCTGGGACGATTGACTGCTGTCTTAAACGTTTTCCCACTTGTGAAAAATGTTTGTAATCTGTAAAATGATAAACTTGAAATAGTTGAAAAATGACCATCGAGTCATTGCTGATGTCTTTCTGCCCTGACGTTGTGTTAACGCCTGTATGCTGTAGAGCTTTTCTATAGGTGATCCAACAGATGATGATTAGTTAATCCAGATCAGTTTTATGTTTTAATTTGTAAAATCTCACCAACGAAAGAGGACAATCTGTCTTGTTTCAGGACGTTAAACCCTGTTGTCTTCATTTTAATAAAACAACGGAAGCTTCCTTCTACCGTATTTCTCGGACTATAAGGCGCATTAAGCGAAACGAGTTCATTTTGACAGATTTTTTGAGCACCGTGTAACACATAAAATCAGTTCGGGGTCAGCAAACACCACCAGAATTAATGTCGGATTATAAGGCTCGCTGTCAATTTTTGAGAAAATTCAAGAATTTTAAGTGCGCCTTATAGTCCGAAAAATACGGTAATAAATATGAGCTGTAACGACTTTTCTGTCGTTTCTCGTCAAATTAAATGCGTTGCAGAGATGTCAGTTTGTCGTTAGACATTAGGAATCCTTATACTCGCCTCTCTTCCCAATCCTGGTCACCAGGCCTGGAAACGTTGGGAACGTTTCAGTCGACGTTTGAGTTGCTGGTGCAGGAGTCGTGTGGGCGTCCATGTTGACCTCTGCAAGAAAAGACATGAACAACAGGATTTCTATAATGGGTTATAGATAGGATGGTTCCTTCTTTATTAAATGAAAATCAGTTTAACTGCAGATCTTTTATGGCTGCCTTAAAAACACTAAAAACTTGTTGTTTTTTTTGCGTTCTGACTCACAATGTGGACAAAACAACAACGATGTGATGAGTTTTCCGATCGGCTTTTATTCTCGTTTTTGTCGTTGCTTTTGTTCATTTTAAGTCTCGATGTTGTTTTAAAGATTAAAAAGGGGACTTAGCTGGTAAAATGAACACATTTGGAGAGATTTATTACTTTATTAACAGCTTACTTCAAGGATTCAAGGTTCTTTATTTGTCATTCACATCCCATGTGGTACACGTGGTGGAACGAGATTGTGTACAAATAGCACTTTAAAAAAATACAGAACAATTCTTTGTGATATGATTGAGCAAACGCAAACTAACTTTTTGCTTTATGCAAAATAAATAACTAAATAAAAGCAAATGGTGTGAAACGAGGAGAAAATGGAAACTTACGTGTTCTGCAGCTCTGTGACCTCCTGAAAGAAGAAGAAGGGAGAAGGAACAGCAGAACAGAGCGTGAGCTGGATAACAGTCAAACTGATGGGTGGTGTCCGTCCCCGGGGCCCAGATCTGGTCCCACCGCCTGGCCAATCACAGCTGACTCCGCCTCCACATTGCTCAGCAGCCTGCAGCTGAATGTCTGCAGCTGTGAGCCCAGCTTCATCAACAATCCTCGGACTTCTCATTGATGTGCATCCTGGCTGTTTTCTGGTAGCATGCTTGTGTTTTTCAGCCCCTGAAAGAAATTAGACAGCAGGTGATCAAACAGCAGCAGCGTCATTGACTCAAATCAGCTCAGGAAGAAACTTCACAGCATGAAATGTCCACTTTTTGTTTTGTTCTGAAATGTTTAGATCTGCTTTCCTTCTTCTCTGAGCTCTAATCCCCGTCCTTCTATCATTTTGTCTTGTTGCGATTCTGCCCTCTTGGAATCTACAAAGCCATCAACAACCTAGCTCCATCTTACATTAGAGATCTTATTGTTCCATATTTTCTTAACAGAGCACTTCACTCTTAGTCTGCAGGTTTACTTGTGGTTCCTAGGGTTTCCAAAAGCAGAATGGGAGGAAGATCTTTCAGTTATCAGGCTCCTCTCTTGTGGAAGCAACTTCCAGTTGCTGTCCATGAGGCTGACACATTGTCCAGTTTTAAGATTAGGCTTAAGTCAACAAAGTTCATGCTCAATCATCCAGGTACCAAATCCAATAATTATCAGTCAGGTCATCTGGACAGTTTCTTTTTTATAGAGATGTTTCACCCTCTATCCAGAGGGCTTCATCAGTCAGAGGAGTTCCAGTGAATTGTTTCCCCACCAAGCAGTAAACTCCTTAAGTGGACCAACTAGTTTGCTGGAGCTAAGACGGTTTCTGGTGATGATTGAGCATGAACTTTGTTGCCTTGAACCACTTTGGCTGTGGCTGCCTGCCTGGGAGGTGTCGACGGGGGACATGACGGCCCCCAGAAACCATCTTAGCTCCAGTAAACTGGATGGTCCACTTAAGGAGTTTACTGCTTGGTGGGGAAACAATTCACTGGAACTCCTCTGACTGATGAAGCCCTCTGGATAGAGGGTGAAACGTCTGTATAAAAAAAGAAACTGGCCAGATGACCTGACTGAGAATTATTGGATTAGGCTTAAGCCATCAAAGTTCATGCTCAGTAATCCAGGTAAAAAAATTAAAAAAAAATCCAACAATGTTCAGTGAGGTCTTCTGGACAGTTTCTTTCTTTTTTTATTTTTTTGTTGAAAGACGTTATGTCCTTCATCATCATTGATTGACAATTAGCTTCATTGTTTGCTGAAGCTCTTCGGATGAAGGGCGAAACGTCTGTCAACAAAAAAATTAAGGAAACCGTCCATATAACCTGACTGAACATCGTTGGCTTAAGCTTACGTCTTTTCTTTGTGATAAATCCTTTATTAGGGGTTGGCTTGGGTTTCTTGAGCTTTCCCTTAGTTATGCTGCTATAGGCTTAGACTACTGGAGGACAAATTTACCTCATTTCCTCAAATGAATGGTTACAAATGGATACAAATCAATAGTTTGTGTTTATTATTTCTATCCACATGTTTCTTTTTGTCTTTCCTCCTATAGAAAGACCCTGCCTACCTGCTCGCCTCCATTCTGGACCTGCCATTCTGTGTCCGTTTCTCCTTCCTGTTCCTCTCAAACCCAGCCGGTCGAAGCAGATGGCCTCTTGTCCTGAGTCTGGTTCAGCTAAAGGTTTCTTCCTGTTATGAGGAAGTTTTTCTTTTCCACTGTTGCCTTTGTGCTTACTCAAGATGGGAGACTGCGACCAAGTGAAGACTCATTGCAATCTGCTGGTACCCTCCCATAGATAGATAATGTTACTAATTTAATTTTTATGTACCGCATCTTTTGCTGTATAAGTCGTAGTTTTTTGCATAAATTAGCAAGCCTGCGACTTATACAGCGAAGCATCGTTTTTTTGTTTTTTTTTCCCCATATATATATATATATATATATATATAAACCAATTTTTGGTTGAGATCTGACAATTTCATTCATTCTGACATGGAAAATATTGAACACTACCATTTTCAGCCACTAGAGGGCCCTCGACTAATATGGCAAGCCAGGTGTCTCATTAATAGTTAAAAGTGGCTATTAATGAGACGATAGGTTTGCCTTAGAAGCCACCTTCAACTCCTGGAGCAAACATTAAATCAGCTGCATTTTGCCACGCCGCCCAGGCGAAATGCAGCTGATTTGACCGTCAAAGTGCATTTATTAAGGAAAAGTTCAACTGAGACACACCTTTACTATAATGTCGAGCAAACAAATAATTGTTTTAGGTGGTTATCTTGTACAGCGACAAGTACGGCGCTCTGAGATGACTTTGGTTGTGACTTGCCACTATATAAATAAACTGAACTGAATTGATTTGTCCTTCTGTCTTGTTATGCTTGAGTTTCTGTCCTGGCATCCTTTTGTCCTGTTTTCCTGTTATTCTGTCCTAATGTCCTTCTGTCTTTTTTGGCCCTGTCATGCTTCAGTCCAATTGTCCTTTTGTCCTGTTTTCCTGTTCTTCTGTCCTGATGTCCTTCTGTCTTTTTTGGCCCTGTCGTGCTTTGGTCCAATTGTCCTTTTGTCCTGTTGTCTTTTCCCATCTTCATCGCTGTAGCTCTTTAAACAGTCCAGCAGGTGGCAGTGCTGAGCCTTCTGCTTTCATTTATCATAATTTTAAGATAGATTTTTTTTATTTATTTACATTTCAGGTGAAATAACGTTAATCACAAAAAACACTTAACTTTTTCTCACTTTTTTAAAATATGTTTTATTTCTAGCAGTATGTTTGATTTTAAAAATATTTTTGAATAATTTTCAAGCTTTTGATTTCCAATAAATCCCATTGCAAATTATCTTTATTATCCCAAACTTCTTTTTTAAATTTATTTTTAAACATTTATTTGCCCTGAAAAATGCTTGAAAAACATAAAAAAAAAATGGGAGAAATGTCTTTATTATTTTATTTATTTATTTAGTCAAAAAGCCTTTTTGGTTAAATAAAAGAAAAAAAAGACTGAATAAACTTTTTCAGACAGGTTTAAAATTTCAGGTTTAATATTTAGGTGAATTCTGCTAGAAATAAAATATATTTTAATTTTTTTTAGAAAAAGTTAAGTACATTTTGTGATTAATGTGAGTCACTGACTTAATATTTAACCTGAAATGTAAATTAAATTTATAACCAAAAGTGAAAATATAATATTTAGGAGAGCTGTTTTATTTTAGTAGAATAAAAATAATTCACTAACCCAGTTTCTTTATTTCATTTCAAAATGTGTGTTTTATTTTTTAACTAGGGGGAAAAAAATAACTCTGACTCATGATTTGATTCATTCATCCAATTTAATTTCACCAAAATTCAAACATTTTCTGAATCTAAAGGTTATTTTCAGATTAATCTTGCTGATTATGAACTATAAAATAAAAATTGTATTTGTTAATAAAAAAAGTGAATCAGGTTTTAAAATGAAAAATAACAACATGTCAGTCATTTTACAAACTTTAGATGACGCTAAAGTGAAAAACAAGCAGCTTAAAATAAATCAGATCGTCTTCAGCTCAAATCCGTAAATTGTTGTGTCAACAACAGGCAATAAACTTGTAAACATTTGTTTACTTTTATTTTTAGGAACAAACTTTTTTTTTACTTACTTTTACAAAAGGAACATTTACAACTAAAAACTGTCAATGAGAAAACAATAAATTTTATAATTTTTATTAATTTTCTCCAACAGAAACTTTCAGCAGCTGTCAGATTATTAATTACTCAAACAACAAAAAGATATATATATATATATATATATATATATATATATATATATATATATATATATATATATATATATATATATATATATATATTAATGTTGCTTTAAAAGGTGGCTAGTAGGGATGCACGATATTATCGGCATAGTATCGGTATCGGACGATATCAGCGATAAAGGTAAATATCGGACATCGGCCACTCCATCAAATTAACTCACCAATATAAAAAGAGAAAGCTATGTAGTCTCTGTAAGTAGGTCTAGGGGGAAAATATCAGTATTGGTATCAAATAAGTTTTAACATTTTGGCATATCGGCCAAAAATCCAATATCGTGCATCGCTAGTGGCTAGTCCTACTTCTTTTAAAGAAAAATGACCAATAACTTTTAAAGATGGCAGCAATTTAAGACACAATTTTTATCCAGATAAACTTTATATCCACCAGAGGGTAAAAAAAAAAAAAAAAAACCAAACTTTCGTAGAAATGCTTCTTTACATAGAACAAAAGCGCAATGAAATTTGCATACGGTTCGTTATTTCTTTGCCGTAACAAAAACTCTTGGGGAAAAAAATTTAAACAGTTGGAAGTTCGTTTACCAAAAAATGTATTTGTGGGCTGAGCAGCAAAACTTCTCCCAAACAACTTAATCTGCTATTGACTGAGGCTGTGGTGGCTGTATATGGTTCTTCCGCATGCTACTTTGGCCTGTTAAATAACTATAATGCTAAATTTCCAATACGTCTTGTTTCATTTGTTTTTAGACTTGGATCGTCCCGTCTAATAAATGACGCCTAACAAGAGTCAACAGCAGAATAAGAGATTTGGTCCATTTTTCATAGATTCACCCACATAAGGAACTCTGCTGCTCTACCTACAGATGTATTTTCCTATTAAATGTGGCACGCTTTGAGGGGTAATAAACCGTTTAGAAGCATTGTTCCATCAAAGAAATCCTCAAACCACTTTCCTCACTTTCAGTTTTCGCAAACTTTGGAATCAAAATATGACTCTTAAAGTGTTTATGTATTTTAATGCTGTCAGCTCAATTGGGGGAGGAGCAGTTTTGAAGGATTTACTCTCCAATGGAGTATTTTTACGCCGTAAGAAGTTTGTCAAGAAGCTGTTTGACTCTAAATTAGCTGATTATAATACTTTCTATGCTAGGCGAACTTTAAATCCACCTTTAACGTGTTTATTTTTTGCCGCCAGTGAAGAAACTTTCTCAGATGTTAGGATCAGCTAGAAGACGACGTGTAACTGGGGTTACTGGCAGCGTTTGTGTTTCTGTTTGCGCTCGGCGTCTGTGTTGCCAGGCATCTGCTCCTTTAGCGCTCCCCCACTTTTTGTCCTCGCGTCCTCAGTCGTCCTCGTGCTCGAAGAACTCGTGGCAACAAACGGTAACCACGGAGACGAACGTCATGAACTCTTGGAAGTTGCACTCCGAGTCTCCGTCGGCGTCGAGGCCCTCCATCAGGCTGTCCAGGGTGGACTGGTCCTTCACGTGCTGGACGAACAACCGACCAGATCAGATTTTTTTTTATTATCGTTCAGAAATGAACTGCGAATGATGGAAAAAAAAAAAAACGTAATCATGCTCGTAGTTTTGTCTGCTAACTCTCGGTTTGTCTCACCGCCATCAGATCAGGCAGCTCGTCGTGAAGCAGGTCCTTCAGCTCGCTCTTCTTCAGTTTGTGCTTGTCTCCTTCTCTCTCGGAGTATTTCTGAAACACTGCAATGATGGTCGCCATCGCAGTCTCCAGGTCACTCATTGTCTTCGGTCTTTATGGCCTCAGCTTCGAATAGAAAAGAGATTTTTTTTAAAAACGAACTCGTATTCTAAAATGACAAACTCTTGTAAAATACTTCAGTTTTTTAATATCAGGAAAAAAGATGATATGAGAGAAAATATGAGACTGGATGATAATACATTAAATGAGTCCCTTGTTTATCGCAGAGGAGTCCGTTCTCAGACCCCCGCGATAAGTGAAAAACCGCCAAGTAGGAATAGTAGTACAAGTAAGTAGTGGTTTATTTTAGTATTTATATATACCGTGTTTTCCGCCATATAAGTCGCATCAGTCCAAAAATGTCTAATAAAGTGGAAAATAAAACATAAATAAGTCACTTTGCCGTTTAAGTCGCAACTATTATGCGTCACCTCTCACCACCCCGGAAACATGGGCCGGTGTTGTGACAAAAGTTGTTTCGCTGACAAATGGCAGGAGTGTGCACGGGAGGACTTTAACAAGAATTTAACAATATTAACACTTAAAAATAATTATATGTTTGCTTGAAGTTATAGTAAAGGTGTGTCTCAGTCGAACTTTTCCTTAATAAATTCACTTTAATGGTCAAATCAGCTGCATTTCGCCTGGGCCGCGCGGCTACAAGCAGCTGATTTGATGTTTGCTCCAGGAGTTCGAAAACGAGACGAAGGTGGTTTGGTATGGCAAGCCAAGTGTTTCATTAATAGCCACTTTTACCTATTAATGAGACTCATGTCTTGCCTCATTAGGTTGAGAGCCCTCTAGTGGCTGAAAATGGTAGTGTTCAATATTTTCCATGTCAAAATGAATGAAATCATCAGATCTCAGCCAAAAATTGGGTTATAAATATGGGGAAAATGTGTATTAACAACTTCGGTGCACAAGTTGTAGTGCTTGCAAATTTATGCAAAAAGGTGCGACTTATACAGCGAAAAGTACAGTATATATGTGTGTGTGTATATATATGTATATATATCCATCCATCCATCTTTTACCCGCTATTTCCATTTTTGGGTCACGGGGGTCGCCAGTGCCCATGTCCGGCAATCACTGTGCCAGGGGCGGGGTACACCCTGGACGGGTCTCCAGTCCATCACAGGGACACGTCGAGACAAGCGAGACATTCACTCTCTCATTCACACCTAGAGACAATTTTGAGTTACCAATCAGCCTAACATGCATGTTTTTGGTCTGTGGGAGGAAACCGGAGTACCCGGAGAAAACCCACGCATGTACGGAGAGAACATGCAAACTCCACCCAGAAAGGCCCCCGGACTGGGATTTGAACCAGGGACATGCTCGCTGAGAGGCAGCAGCTCTACCAGTTGCGCCACCGTGCTATGTATACATATATATATATATATATATATATATATATATATATATAAAGGTGTTTTAAACACTCTTGCAATTTTCTAAACAGTGTTTCTAAATTCTAAACGCTCTAAAAGAGCACAGCATGTCATGATCTTTGCTCTCTGCCACCCTCCAACACTTTCGGCCACGCCCACTTCTCGGCTGCAGAGCAGAGATCCTGACATGCTGCAGGAGGAAGCTTCTCCTGCAGCTGTGGGCTGCACGCAGGTGCAGCAGGTGCAAAATAATTTAAAACAGTTTATTTTCAATATAATTTCCATGCCGATTGTGCGGCTCATCCGTCAATCAGCCAATTGTGTGTCATGTCCAATCTTACTTTGAAAAACCACGAAAGTCGAACCGCTGAGTAGCGAGGGACTACTGTACAAATAATGTGACAAATTATAAATAACATTTTTGATATGAGATTAGATGAGATCTGAGATATACACTATAACAGTTATTAGATGGGCGGCACGGTGGCGCAGTTGGTAGAGCAATTGCCTCTCAGCGAAAAGGTTGCCGGTTCAAATCCCAGCATGGGACCTTTCTAAACATCCATGTGCGGCTGATTGGTAACTTTAAATTGTCCCCGTGAGTGAGAGAGTAAATGGTTGTTTGTCTTGTTTGTCACTGCGATGGACTGGAGACCTGTCCAGGGTGTACCCCACCCCTCGTACAGTGATTGCTGGACTTGGACACCAGTGACCCCAGTGACCCAAAATGGAAGAAGCGGGTAAACGATAATGGATGGATGGATGGACGATGACGGTGATGCAATATGGTAAACTGTTAGAATGACTTTGACTATGCTGCCACAATTGTTGCTTTTACAAAGTATCATTTACTAAACAATTGATTCAGGTTAAAAAGAAAATTTAGAAGTGTCACACATTTAGTTATAAAAAAAAAAAAAAAAACGTTAAGTAAAAAAGAAACAGCATCACCAAATAAAAAGTACTCAAACCTAAATCTACTTCCTAAATCCAACTATACTTGTAGCTATGCTTGTTAATAAGTGAATAAAACCTCTGATTCTATATATTTTACATTCAGACGCTGTTCAGTCAGCATCATCCGAACAGAGAAAAACAAATTAAAGGTTTATTCAGCTCAAATAAAAGTCCGGTGTTCTTACCGTGCTGTAAATGGGAGCAGGCTTGGTGTTTTCTGACGCTTTAGGCTGCAGCCTTTATACTGCTGCAGGGCAGTGGAGTGAGGAGGAGCTGGTCAGCCATGTTGTCCGTCAAACTGCTGACCAATCCTCTCAGACCACCTCCCTTCACTCCACCACATCACTGCACAGACACACACATCAATTTCCACCTTTACAGGCAAGTAACAAATCAGAGCAGCTACCATACTTGACTTTTTCCAATTATTATTATTGACAATGCGAGTTATGTCCCGTTTTTTGTCGCGGTTATTTCACTTTGTGAGTAAACTATTGAGAAAAAGACACTATTAGGATGAGAGCAAATGTTGTCTGTTAATTATTTTTTGCATTGATGACGTCGTTCCAGATGTGTTGCCCATTCCAGAGGCACTACTGTGCACCCATTCTCTCTGACGAGTGGTTTTCAAAAATAATTTCCAGATTTGGTCCAGATAAAACATCTGGATGGAGTCCACATATGAGTCCTTTGCATGATAGAGCTTTAATCTGCTTCTGTGAGCAGCACCGCAAACTGTAATTAAAGACACAGGGATGTTTTTAACAGAATTAGACCTCGTTTTCATGCAGTGGACACTAATGGCTCGCCGATCAGGACCGTCAAAAATGAATTCTCAGTGTTTGATTTCTCCAGTTTATTGAAACCTTTTGATGATATGATGAAATGTAGATGATGAGGATCTGACATATGATATGAATTAACAAATGATACGTTATAATATATGATATATGAGATGCTAAATGGCGTGATATATGATGTGACATGTGACATATCATATTAAATTATATATAATATATGACATGATATTATGGTAATATATATGATATGATATAATATGATATGATACATGATGTGATCTCAGATCATACAACTGGTTGGTTCGCTAAGTATCTTTCAGATCGGAGGCAATGTGTTTAACATAACGGTATTTCCTCCCATTATTTAACAGTCAACAATGGTGTACCACAAGGCTCAGTCTTGGGACCCACCCCCTTTACAATCTACATAGGTAATGTACTTTGTAGGTCAGAGCAGACCTGAGGCATCCTTACATTTTTATGCTGATGACACAGTTGTTTATTGTCGAGCTCAAACAGTTGCTAAGGCTTTCCAGCTTTTGCAATCCGCCTTTGACATCATCCAGTCAGATTTGTTTCGTCTCAAACTTGTCCTAAATGCCGATAAAACCAAAGGGATGCTTTTTTTCAAACAGGAAGTCAGTCCCAGCAGTTCTTCCTCTGATTTTATCCTCAAATGGTGTCCCTATTGAGTTTGTTGATTCCTACATATATTTGGGTATCTTGGTCGACTCACATCGCAGGAAACTGAAAGTTAAACTGGGTTTCTTTTTCAGAAACAAATCCTGTCTAACTCTGAATGTTAGGAAACACCTTGTAACTGTGACTTTCCTTCCCTCCATTGACTACGGTGACATTATCTATATGAATGCTCCTACAAGCACCTTGCAGATGTTGGATGCTGTGTATCACGGTGCACTAAGATTCATAACTGGCTGTAACTACCATACCCACCACTGCACCCTGTATTCACTGATTAACTTGGCATCATTAACTTCATGCAGACTCTTCCACTGGTACATTTTCATCTTTAAATCACTTCTTGGTCTGCTGCCTTCATACATCTCCTCCTACATGTCTCTGCGTGAGTGCAGTTACAGCATGCACTCTCAGGACATTATTACCTGCAGTGTTCCCTCAGTGAGAACTGAACTTGGCAAAAGCTCCTTCTTCTACTCCACTCCTGTTTCCTGGAATATCTTGCAAAAAGATCTGAAGCTCTCGACCTTGACCTCTCTAAGTGGCTTCAAACATCTGTTAAGTTCATGATAAGAAATAATGCAGACATGTTCCTGTTTTTAGTTTTCTACACCGCCTTACAACCTAGCTGTTTTTCTTTCTTTCTTTCTTTCTTTCTTTCTTTCTTTCTTTCTTTCTTTCTTTTGTTTCTCTACTTTTCCTTTTGACTGTCCTTTCGGTTGCTATTTTGTTTTGATTTGTAACAAAAAAATGTGTATGCGTCTTTTGTGACTGCATATTGTTGTCGTTACTGTTGTCATCACTCTTTGTTAAAATCAGGTCTCTCGTGTAAATGAGTCCCTGAGGCTCAGTGGGATTAAACTGTATAAATATGGTAAATGGTAAATGGACTGTACTTATATAGCGCCTTTCTATCTTGTTTCAAGATACTCAAAGCGCTTTACTCTACAATCTGTGTCCTCATTTACCCATTCATACAGCACTCTACTAGATCTCTACAAAGCTAATTGAACAAATCGTTCTAAAGAGACTAATCAGAGCTTTATCACATCCATACACTGATGGGACACACATCAGAGGCTGTGAAGGGTTCAGCTAGGCTAGGTTCAGCGTCTTGCCCAGGGACATTTCGACATTTGACTGCTGGTGGATTCGAACCCCCAACTCTCGCATTGGAGGACGACTGCTCTAACCACTCAGCCGCAGCTGCCCCCAAAATAAAATAAGGGTTGAATGAAGAAAAGGTATATGAATATGATATATGATATGATATGATATATGATATGATATATGATATATGATATATGATATATGATATATGATATATGATATATGATATATGATATATGATATGATATATGATATGATATATGATATGTTATAAGATACTGTATATTATATATGATATGATATTTCATATGATATATGATATGATATATGATATGATATATGATATATTTGATATGATATATGATATGATATATGATATGATATGATATATGATATATTATAAGATACTGTATATGATATGATATTTGATATGATATTTGATATGATATTTGATATGATATATGATATATGATATGATATTTGATATGATAAATGATATGATATATGATATATGATATGATATATGATATGATATTTGATATGATATTTGATATGATATATTATAAGATATATGATATGATATGATATATGATATGGTATTATATATGATATGGTAAATGATGTGATATATTTTATGATACGATATATATGATATGATATATTATATATGATATCTAATATAAAAATGATGTGATATTTTGATAATATATATGATATTATATATGATATGATATATTTTATGATATGATATATGATACTATATATTATATGATATGATATTTGATATGATATATGATATGATATATGATATGATATATGATATGATATATGATATGATATTTGATATGATATATGATATGATATATGATATGATATATGATATGATATATGATATATTATAAGATATATGATATGATATATGATATATTATAAGATATATGATATGGTATTATATATGATATGGTAAATGATGTGATATATTTTATGATATGATATTATGTATGATATATTATATTATGATAATATATATGATATTATATATGATATGATATATGATATAATATATTATATGATAAATGTTGTGATATATTTTATGATATGTTATATTATATGGTATAATATATGATATGATAAATGATGTGATATATTTTATGATATGTTATATTATATGGTATAATATATGATATGATAAATGATGTGATATATTTTATGATATGTTATATTATATGGTATAAAATATGATATGATAAATTATGTCTAAAATGTGACGTGATGTGTCCCGACTGCGTCTTCTTTGCAACTTTAAATAATGTTAACTTTCATAACAAGAAAAGGGCTAAACTTCTGTATCCTGACGCATGCTGAATAATCCAGATGGAAAAATCTAAAACAAAAAAGAATAAAGTCAGGTCCTCTGGATGGATTTTTCTTCATGAAACGTTTCGTCTTTGATCCAAAAGACTTGCTCAGTCTGAGGAACTCTTTTGGAGGACCTGACTTTATAATTATTTTTGTCTTCGGGTTAAACCTTTGTGTGTTTGACCGTCAGTGTTTTCTCTGTGCTGCTGTTTTGTTCCAGACCTTCTGGACGTATTAGAGCGTCTGCTGAGCCACAAAGGCTTGTTCTACAGGAAGCGGCCGACTGTGCATGTTAATGAAGAGCTCAGCTTGGCCTGACGGGTGTCCTCACGCTGCCTGAAGAGAACTCACACCGCTTTCCTAAAATCTATAACAACGAACACAATAAAGGCTGAAACTCTGTCCCGTTGCACCAGGCACCATTTGCTTCTAGTTTCTCGATAAACATTTGATTTGCGATCATCATGACGGAGCAGATAAACCCAGCGATTGTGCCGGTAATCTCCACAATGTGCTGACTTATACACATGACTTTGTCCATTTCTGTCACCTTTGACCTCTCTCCGCCCACCTTGTGTTGGAGAAAAGGGGCTGTTTATGCCACAACAAACTGCATCTTTGTTTGATGATGAACACTCGGCTCATCAGTCAGCTGCAGACGGTGGCTTTGTTTCCTTCAAACACTGACACCCTGTGCAGAGGCAAAAAGAAGAAACGGAAACCAAACGCACCCTCGTTTGATCCTTTAATGTTTAAGAGCGGATGAATTGTCATATAAAGTCTGGTTTTTTTATTGTGTAATTAGTTTATAAATGACTTGTAGCATAGAATAGAGTGGTTATATTTACTCCTGTTGATTTTATGAGCAAATACCCAACAGGCTTTTCAGCAGCAGCTTTACTTTGTTCTTTGTCCCGAGTCTCTTTCAAACATTTTTCCTTCAGAGAGACGAGTGTCCACAAACAGCCGGAGCCAGCCGGACTCCCTTGAGGCTGGTCCGTCTCCTCGGCAACCGGCTGGCATCTCCTGCTCAGCTGGAAACAGGTCCACCGGGTCTCTGAGTCATCACAGGGAACACAAAGGTGGCTGCTGTGGTTTCGAAAGGAAGATTTTGTTTTAGTGTTGCAGAATTTTTTGTTTGTTTCTAACGCTGGTGAAGATTTTATATGTTTGTTTCTAATTTATCTCCTGTCTCTTTGTGGACCTATATGGTGTTCAACCAGCCCACCAATAGGACTTGATTCAGTCCATTAAAAAAATACTTATAAAGATGAAAACTAATAAATAGCATTAAAAAAGTTGTATGTGTTGCTATTATAGTTTTGGCCACTAGAGGGCAACACACGCAGGTCATTACTCCCTTCAACCTTTAAAAAAAAACAAAGAAGTAACTCAGACATTATTTTTTTTAAACAACTGAACAAAATAATCACATTTCATCCATCCATCCATCAGTATCTTCACCAGTAATAATTTATACAGTAATAAAAATGTCAAATCTTTTTTCATACAGTAATATTTTGCACTCAAATGTATATTTCTATGTTGTTTTTGTCTTCAGCATCTCAGAACAATGAGTATTTTTTTCATTTATTTAAGTCTAGAGTAGTAAAGTACAGCAGGGGTCTGCAACCTGTGGCTCTGGAGCCACGTGCGGCTCTTTAGTCCCTCTTTGATCGAAACAAACATTAAACTGAATTTTATTGGTTCTTATAACAACAAAAAGGGCTAGTTTTAGCAGGTTTTTTTATGTCATTTCCTTTGCAAATATGTAAATACTAGAACTAATAGGAGTAAAACATACTTTAACTTTATTTATTCGAAGTAGGATGCTTAATTTTTCCACAATCAAAATAATTGACCTAGACCTGCATAGTTCATTGTTATATTTTTAATTGGGAAAAAACATATTATTTTTTTCTTCTTTACAAGAATCTATTCCTTATTTTTGTCTTAAAATGTAAAAAATATCAACAAATCATTAGATATTTTCAGCTTTACAAAGGCCTGAAAACTACTCTACCCAACTATACTGCTGGTCAGAAAATTGTCCTCCAACAAACTTAAAGTGGTCCAGGGGCCACCAGTTGAGAATCCCAGTTGTAGCAGGTTTTGTGGCTCCAGACACATTGAATTTTGTGAACAAAGGGGCAGAAATGTCTCTTTTGATTGTAAAGTTTGCAGACCCAATGTCTAGAGTGAAAGTTATCTTTTTTTTATTTATTTATTTTTATTCTCGGTGCGTTTGTAGTTCTTTGTTTGGTCACCAGGGGGCAGTGTTTGCTCATTTACACACAGTTTTTAAACCTAATGAGTACTGTAGTTTGATTTATCAGCTGCTTGAGGTTGTTACAGAACAATTAATTTAATTTAGCTGAACTCTACTGGTGTTGAATGATCTATAGATTTCCTACGTTTCCCAGAATTCCCACAAAAAGTATATTTCCCCCCATATGGCTCTGTGTTTACGCTCGTGTAGAGATAACTCTGCTCTTGTAAAAATAAAAAAATAAAACATCCATCTTGTTTTAAATCTTGTTGTTTTTCCCCTTTTTTATTTATTTATCTAAAGTTAGAGCTCAGTGTTCATATTTTAAGATTCAGAGCTCGTGGACCATCAGGAATATGTTTTACTGGAGGTTCAAATCTTCTCCATTTCCCCACAAACAAACAAACAAAAAAAAAAACCTTTTGATTTATGACTGGAGTTAAAACGTCCAATCTAAAGTAAATCTGACGAGATGTTTATCCACTGAGTTCATTTTATTTGGTTATTAATTTTGTTTTTAAATCTTTATACATCTACTTTTTTTGTGACTTTTTTGTTACTTACTTTTTTCTTGAAAGAACTCCTAGAGTCTTAAACCAGGCACCAGTTTAAACGACAAAACGTGATAAAACTATTCAAATTATATTTATTTATTGATAGAGTTTTTCTGATGAGAATTGAATTTTATTTATTTTTTTTGCACAACGGGTGAATTATTAATCAGTAGAAACTAAGATGTGAAACAATAGAAACGACAAAATGATAAATAATTTTTTTTTAAATTGTTTCTTGGTTGAGATTTTTTTTTTTGTTATTGTCATTTTACAAACAAAACGAAGATTATTTTTGTTTAAATTCTGTTTTAAACCAAGAATACATTTATATTTTGTTTTACAAGAAACAAACTTGAGTTAAAAGGATTAAGGTCTGTGTTGTCTCTTCGTCGCCATGGTAACCTCAGACATGGCAGCATGTGGTTGACCTCAACTGCAGATTGGTCATCTAATGACACATCTTCCTCTAATCCCAAAATCCTCTGCTGTCTGCACTCTCACCGCCCTCCGGTTGGATTAACGGCCCTGACCTCAAACCACACAAATACTCGACCTGCTGGACCCAAAACCTGCTTTCTGCCGACACCTGCGAGCAAAAACAAACATGTTTCTGCTGATTGACCACAAATCAGCAACCCATTTATCATTAACTCTTCAAAGTGTTTCATTTTCTCACTAAAGAGTGGAGCAGGGTGTTTTTTTTTTAACGGTATAAATTATTGTCAGATTGACACAAACAGCTCGGATGTTTCCTCAAATTAACAAACCAAAAACTTCCTACTTCCTGGGCTGGATGACACAAATATGATTTAAAAAGTAAATAAGAGTTTGGTGGCTATGGGGCACCGTTTGTAAAGTTACACAGTCAAACATTAAAAGCAATATTTTTGGTTTATTTAGGCTTTAATAAGAAAAAAAAAAGTTTTTGTTCAAAGTCATATTTTCACCATGTTATTCATACATTTATAAATGTCATAGTTCCAATTTACAAGCTAAATATTTAATTTACAAACTAAATACTTAACTTGCACGTTAAATATTTAGTTAGTGAACTCATTATTTAGGTGTAAATTAAATATTTAATTTCCAAGCTAAATATTTATTTTCAAAAGTAAACATTTAATTTCCAAACTAAATATTTATTGACAAAGTTAAATATTTAAATTCCAAACTAAACATTTAATTCCATCCATCCATCCATTATCCTTTACCTGCTTCTTCCATTTTGGGTCACGGGGGTCGCCAGTGCCTATGTCTGGCAATCACTGTGCGAGGAGTGGGGGACACCCTGGACGGGTCGCAAGTCCATCACAGGGACACATAGAGACAAACGAGACAAACAATCATTCACTCTCTCACTCACACCTAGGGACAATTTAGAGTTACCAATCAGCCTAACATGCATGTTTTTGGTCTGTGGGAAGAAACTGGAGTACCCGGAGAAAACCCACACATGCACAGAGAGAACATACAAACTCCACCCAGAAAGGCCCCTGCTAACTAAATATTTAGCTTGGACCTATTTAGCTTGCTATCTAAATATTCAGCTAGCAAGCTAAATATGTAGCTAGCAAGTTACAATTCACAAGCTAAATATTTAGTTTACAAACTAAATACTTTACTTGCAAGTTAAATATTTAGTTAGTATACTAAATATTTAGGTGTAAACTAAATATGTAATTTTCAAGCTAAATATTTATGTTCAAAAGTAAACATTTAATTTCCAAACTAAATATTTATTGACAAAGTTAAATATTTAATTTCCAAAGTAAGCATTTAATTCCTAAACTAAATATTTAATTTGCTAACTAAGTATTTAGCTTGGACCTAAATATTTATTTTCCAAGCTAGACATTTAATTTTCAAAATAAATATTAAATTTGCTAGTTAAATATTTAGCACGGTCCTATTTAGCTTGCTAGCTAAATGTTCAGCTAAATATTTAGCTAGCACGTTAAATATTTAGGTCCGAGCTAAATATTTAGTCATCCAACGGATTTCTTCGGTCTGAGGAACCGCCAAACAAAACTGATTCTCCACCAACCGCATACTCCAAAGTGGACAAAAAAAAAAACAGTTTGCTGGTGCTAAGGATGACGGACAAAACGTCTCAGCACAAAAAAAGAAACCGTCCAGGTGACCTGACTGAACAACATTGTATTTATAAATCTGTTTGTTATTATCTTGATTGATCTGTATCTTTTCCCTGATGATAACAGTTTAAACAGATCACGTCCAGGGTGACTCGTGTCCTTTAAGATGTTGTGGGTTTTTCCTATGCAGCATAAACTGTGTAGATCTTCCAGTGAGAGAAGAGAGCAGCCCACGATCTTCTGGGCTGTATTGATAACTCTGGTGCACTTTCCTCTGAGCCACTGTGCAGCTACCACACAGTGATGCAGTATGTTAAGATGCTCTCTATGGAACACCGGTAGAAAGACACGAGCAGTCTCTGTGTGATGCTCCTCCTAAGCACTCTCAGGAAGTACAGTCTCTGCTGGGGCCTCATCCCCCCCACTGATAATCCCTACCACTGTGATGTCGTCCGCAAATTTTACTATGGTGTTGCTATGGTGAGCAGGGGTGCAGTCATATGTGTAGAGGGCAAAAAGCAGGGGGCTCAGCACACAGCCTTGTGGGGCTCCAGTGCTGAGGCTGAGGGCCATGCATATGTTATGGACTATTCGAACCCTATGTGGTCAGACAGAAAACTATTTACTTATTTACAGTACCTATCAGGGGAAAACACCAACCTGACTCAAAATAATAATAAAAAAAAATTCATTTAGTCACATCCCGTCCTCCATATCCTCCTGCTGTGATGAAATGTCTTATGAATAAACACTTTACATGCTGATCTAACCAGAATTTTGCTGTAAGAGTCTGGAATTCATTTCACTGAGGCGGATACTTTTTGTGTATTTTCTCAGATTTTATTAAAACAACAATGACCTTCACATTGATTCACCTTTTTTTTTTCTTTTTTTTTTTTCCCCAGATAAAAAAAAATTGCCTCCTATTCCAGCAGTTTCCAAAAAAACCCAACCAGATCTTCAACCCAACTTGACAAGAATCTCGTCCTAATTCAAAAAAGAGAAGAACAACCACAAACTTACAACCTTGAAGCTGTTTTTTTTTATTTTTTTATTTTTTTTAGAGGAGGGGGGAAAAATGCTACCTCGGAAATCTGGTTGAAGAAGCTGATTTCTTCAAAGTGAAGAACGTTTTCAATTGTGTGGAGCGGCCGTTGGTGCCCTCGGAGTTCAGCTCTGATTAGAAACTGGATTTGAAGCTTCCATTCATCTGGGCTGAATGGGAGCTGTGAGACGTGAGGGGCTAAATAAAGGAGCTCTGCTATCAGAGCGGCTCCATTTGCATCACAAAAACTGGACGCTTGCTTGTCAGCCAGGTTGGTTCTGAGAAGGAACAGATTTATTTTTCTTCCCGATGCACTGTAAATAGAAATCCCGACAAATCTGAAAAGAATGCTGCAGAGGTTCGGTCGAGTTGTGCTAAAACCATATAAAAACGATGACGTAGAGATTCGTAATTGTGCACATTTTAATGAGAATATGAGGCTCTGAAAATCTTTCATCTATGCATTTGTCCTATAATACATTCATCTTGTTTAAACGTATACGGCTGCTGGTCCAAATCTGCTATAAACTGCCAAAAACAAAAGAAATACCGTATTTTTCGCTGTATAAGTCACTTTTTTTTTTTGCATAATCTGCATGCTCTGTGACTTATACGCCAAACTGACGCATTTATGAAAACTTCCCATATTTATAAACCAAGTTTTAGCTGAGATTTACAGTATATGACCATTTCATTCATTCTGACTGAAAATATAGAACACTACCATTTTATATTATATACATATATATAAAACAAAACAAAAAATATGAACAATCCCACATGTTCAAAAGCTAAGTGATTTTTTTTTAAAATATTGTCACAACAGCCAGTTTATAATTTCCTTTTCGTCACGTTTTCATTTTTATGAAAGCATGTTGTGTTTATACCACGTGGGAACAAAATCCACAATTTTATTTTTGCTGACAAACTTGAACTGTTTGTTTCTGAGAACAACCCCTAACGTTACATTTTCTTTACTTGTGCTCAGGGCCGGTCCAAGGCATAAGCAAACGAAGCAGCTGCATAGGGCCCCGGGGCCACTAGGGGGCCCCCCTAACCAGAAGCAGAGGTTTTAGGAAGTTTGTGAAGAAGTAACATAAACAGGTCAAATGCGTGGGTCAAGGTTGTTTAATATTTTAAGATCAGCTTTTGCAAATTGCATACATTTATATAGTTTTAAAAACTGATTATTCAACTTTACATTTCTTTTTTTTCTTTTTTTTTTACCATTTTAGGTGGTTTCAAGTAATTGTTCATTTACATTAATCAAGTATTTCCTTGATGTTTTTATTTTATTTTATTTTATTTTGTCACTGTTTTTGCACAATTTAATTTATTTTTATGCATCTCAGTTATTTTATCTTATTTTTGTTGATCTTGCGCTACAAAATTATTATATATATAAATAATAAAAGTCAATCAGTTTATCAGTTCAGGTGGAAATCCATTTTATAAATATCAATTAACGAGCAACAACCTTTAGAAGATTAATAAAAAACAGCTTAATAAAATGATCTCTGAGGGTTATTAACCTTCAATCTCTTTTAAACCTTCCGTTTTATTTATCTGGACTCCACAAAGTTTTACTGCTTTTATTAGCACTTTATGAACCGTTATGCAGTTTATTGTCTTTGTTGGTCATAAAAACACACGACTGCAGCAGGAAAACTTGTATTTCACATTTACACAGATGTTTTCCGGTTTTGTTTAGAGGTAAAGCTCGAGGTTGGTTTACAAAAAACGAATAGAAGAAACACTGAATCATAAAATTAGGTTCGAGTTACTGCAAATAAAAATCAGTTCAGAACTGTCAGATCTTATGTTTCACCTCGTGATTGGTTTTATTAAACATATTTTGACTTAATGGGATTTTTGCTTTAATACATTTAGGATTTTTATTCATCACTTTAATATTAAATGCCGTAATCTATCATTTTTAATTAGTTTTACTATCATTATGATTTTTATTTTTACTTATTATAAATAAATAATAATAAATTGCTTATAATAAATTAATATTTTAATAATTTATGTAATTTTATGCTGACCCAACTTTAAAAAGGAGCTTTATTTGAACAAACATTTTTCTTTTTTGTATTGTTCGTTTATTAATTGGACTTTTTCATTGTACGGAAGCGTACAATGTATATATACATATACATATACA
>NC_056520.1:14322010-14358626 GCF_014905685.2 Nematolebias whitei
TATATAAACACACATATATATAACATGTTTATACATATATGTATATATATAGAAAAACATATATACTTTGTATGTTTATATATAAATATGTATAAACATATGTTTATTTAAATGTATATATACATATATATAAATATATATATATATATATAAGTATACACATATACACGTATATATATATATATATATATAATTTTTATGTATATTTTTTCACGCATAAAATATATATATTCTGATTCAATGTATTGATATTTTTTGTATGATTGTATAGATTAAAGTCTTCTGTTGTGTCTCTGACTTTCAGTCGTTTCCCTGCGTGTATAATCATTTTAAAAGGGCAATTTTAAAGCCAAAAGAGATTCAAATTAGAATTATTGTCTCAAACATTTAAGGATAAAATGAATTAATAACAAAATTTTAAAAAATTAAAAATCAGCGCGCGTGCTATGTACTTGGTTTGTGGCCCCGCCTTGTATGACGTCACGGCCCCCAGTCTAACGGAGGGGCTCGCGCAGCGAAGTCCTCAGTTATCTCAGAGCAGGAGTACCTACACCGGAGCGAGTGCACTGTTTTTACCGATAAAACCTCCCTGGACTGTAAACAAACGTTCGTTTCTCCTTATTGATGCTTGTTTGGGCGATTTTGTTCAAAAAATTAAGACCAATGACGAGAAAAAGACGAGAAAACACACGAAGAAGAATCGCACGCTTCTCCACGAGCTCTCGTTACGTTTGCTGAGGGCTCGTGCTTCCAGCCAGTCAGAGGTCAGTTCATTTTGTGACTAATTTTACACTTTTCTTCTTCTTTCTTTCTTACCAACAGCATTCCTCTTCAGTTTAGTAATTAATTGAACAAAACTTTTTTGGGGGAAGCATACGGCTTTACTTGAAAATTTAAATATTAGACTATTTGGGTGAAAATAGGTGTTTTTTAATGCTGCTTTCCAGCGAGTTTGTACTTACACTGTAAAAACACAACTTCTTTTTGTGTTTCTAACAATAGTTTTTTTGGTTTTGTTATGGTGTAGCATAAGTTATATGTAAATCATTGTTTTATTTTTTTTAAGGATATTCATTATATGTGTAATTTGAAACCCCTTTTTGTATGTTCCCTGTTTTTTAAATGTCCATACACTGATGTTTAAAGTCAATGAAAAACAGGCCAAAAATGGAGGAATACTGAATGAAAATGAGAAATTGCTCATTTCATCGTGTTTGTAATTGCACACATTTGTCCAGCACCTCTTTAGCTGAGTCAATAAGCTCATCTGCTAAGCTGAAAATCCTCTCTGTCTCAGCCATAAGCTTTAAGAGGAGATTGTGCATCTTCCTTTTCATTTCTGTCTTCCTCATGTTCATGCTCTCTAAACCTCATTCCTCTCATTTTTCTGACTCGAGGATTTGCTTTCGAAACCGACTCCAGCTGCAATCCTTAAGTTTTTCGTCTTTGGTTCATGTTTTTTTGTTATTTTTAACAATAAATTTCTTTTATCGTCTCTCTTTCCGTTCTTTATTCTCCACCTTATATTTCTCATTTCTGCTTGGCATTTCTCATACCTGTGATTAACAGCAGAAAATTAATGTTCTACAAAAAAATGACTTTTTTTCTTACATTAAATACGTCTTTGAAAATGATTAGCAGCATTTAAACGTTACAGACGTGAAGCATGCTGTTCCTAAATTGGCTTTCATGTGACAGCAACCTAGAGGAAAGCTATGAGACGCTCGAAAATGTTATAAACGATGGTGTAACCAACATAAAATTTCTAGTTTTGCATCTGCATTTTGTTGAAATCAAGTATAAATGTGTCCGATTTTATAAATTAGATAATTGAGATTTTGTTATTTAAAAAAAAAATCATAATAATAACTTGAAGGATCAAAGCTTTGGGCTTTTCTGAATCTGTATTTTTTGCTTTTAAAATATGACACCTCATTGCTTCATTCACATTCCTGGTTTTGAATTTTTTATTTTTTTTGTAGTAAAAAAGATCATTTATGTATTTATAGCCTGGAAACAAACGATTCAATTATTCATAAAAGCCTGGTTAGTTTAAAAGATGCAACAGAGCTTACACTCTGACTAGTTTGCAAAGCAAAAAAAATAAATAAATACAAATTTAGTTAAAGAAAATCTGCAGAAAACTTTCAATTTTTACATAGAAAACATTAATAATCCTCACATTAAAAAGAAAAAAATAATAACTGTAGACACAAACATTGTCAAATTTTATTTTTTCCTTTACACAAACTTGTGTAAGGAAATTGTTGTTAAAGGTCGTGTAAAATAATAATTTAATTGTCTGTGATTGCACAACAACTTCAGAATCGATACACACATGCTAACATGTGTAGCATCTGGTTAGCGCATGCTAACATGTGTAGCACGGTTGGTTCTCTAATATCTCTCAGATCGGAGGCAACGTGTTCAACATAATGGCACTTCTTCCAGCTATCTGTTAACAATGGTGTACTACAAGGCTCAGTCTTAGGACCCACCCTCTTCACAATCTACATAGGTATGTAGGTCAGATCATTCTTCCATCTCAAACTAGTGCTACATGTTGATAAAACCAAAAGGATGTTGTTTTCAAACAGGAAGTCAGTCCCAGCAGTCCTTCCTTCTAATTTATCTTCGAATGGTGTCCCTATTGAGTTGGTTAATTCTTACAAATACTTGAGTATCTTGGTCGATGCACATCTCTCTTTTAAGCCCCACGTCGAAAACAAGGTAAAGAAACTGAAAGCTAAACTGGGTTTCTTTTTCAGAAATAGATCTTGTCTAACTCTGAATGCTAGGAAACACCTTGTAACTGCTACATTCCTTCCCTCCATTGACTACGGTGACATTATTTACATGAATGCTTGCAGACTCTCTCGCTGGTACATTTTCATCTTTAAATCACTTCCTGGTCTGTTGCCTTCATACATCTCCTCCTACATGTCACTTGGTCAGTGCAACGACAGCGTGCTCTCTCAAGACATGATTACCTGCAGTGTCCCGTCAGTGTGAACCGAACTTGGCAAAAAGGCCAAGTCTCGTATTCTGCTCCTGTTTCCTGGAACACGTTGCAAAAAGATCTGAAGTTGTTGATTTTGACCTCTCAAGGAAATTTAAACAATTGACAAGTTCACTGCAAAGATCATTGTAGACATGTTCCTGCTTTTAGTATTTTACATCGCTTTATATTGTAGCTGTTTTTGTTTTGTTTCATTTTTATATAATTTCTTTTACTTTCCTTTAATTTTATATGCTTTTTACATGATTGTCTATTGTTGTGTGTATCTCATGTGTTCTTTTTTTTAAGACAGATCTCTCTTGTAAATGAGTTCTCGAGGCTCAATGAGACTAACGTGTATAAATAAAGGTTGAGTGAATCCAAATTTACTTCCTTAAACACAGCATGCTGTGAGTGACGTCACGCCTTCTGTGTGCCCATTTCACGCTGGAGTCTGAAAACAGTCGTATTTAAAATATTTGAACGTTCGGTGTTTACATTTGATATTCCCTTTTGCTGCCTCCTCCAGCGCAGCATTGCATTTTTGGAACAGGAGCAAGTTACTAAAGGTATAAACAAACTCAAGTATCCAAACTATCATGCGAATATTGATACTATCCGATACCAATGTTGGTATTATATGTTCTATATTATGTACTATATGTTCTGCTATAGATTCTCAATCATTCAGGACATCAGATATTTATTTGATTTAGTACCACATATAAAAAAGACCTGGATCAGATTTGAAAAGAATGGGATTTGTCACACTGACAAAGCTACCATCGACATCAACGAGGACCCACACCAGTATGCATACCACAAAAATCGATCAACAGAAGATGTCATCTCCTCTGTGGTCCACACTGCTCTCACCCACCTGGAGCAGAAGGACTCCTATGCTCTTTGTGGACTTCACATCTGCCTTCAACACCATGATCCCCCAAACACTGATGGACAAACTCACACTATGACTAAGCCCCTCCATTTGCAACTGGGTCCTAAACTTCTTAACAAACAGACCACAGTCAGTGAGGATCCACAACTTCTCCTCCTCCACCAAAACCCTCAGCACTAGCTTCCCTCAGGGCTGTGTGTTGAGCCCCCTCTTGTTCACTTTGCTCACATATCACTGTGCAGCTACCCATCAAGGCTGTCACGCTGTAAAGTTTGCAGATGATACAGCGGTGGTGGGATGCATCACAAACAACGACGAGTTCGGCTACAGGCGGAAGGTGGAACACCTGGAGAGCTGGTGCAGGAAGGATAACCTTCACATCAATGTGAAGAAGACAAAGGAAATGGTCGTGGATTTCAGACGGAGCAAACACACCTACCTCAGCCTGAACATAGGAGGATCTGCAGTGGAAGTGGTCTCCAGCTACAAGTACTTGGGTGTGCACCTGAACGACAACCTCAGCTGGGGCAACAACGCCTGATCAAGAAAGCTCATCAGAGACTCTACTTCCTCAGGTGGCTGAGGCGAGCTGGTCTGGGAAGCTCAGTCCTCACCTCCTTCAGGTGTGCAGTGGAGAGCATCCTGCGCTCCAGCATCAACGTGTGGCATGGAGGCTGCACAGCTGCAGAAAGAAACGCTTTGCAGAGAGTGGTGAAGGCTGCACAGAAGTCTGTTGGAGTCAACATCCCCACCATCACAAACATCTGTCCTGTAGCAGGACCAAGATTTGGAACGAGTTACCTCTGCTTGTCAGACAGGCCCCCCTCCCTCTCGATTTTCAAATCCCATTTAAAAACTCACTACTATTCAGTAGCTTTCAACACCAGATGATCTGTGTTTTGAACCTGTACGCTCCACACTGGTTTGTCGTCATATTTATTATCTGCATCTATTTTATGTTTATATTTTTGATTTACTTCATTTTGTATATCGCTTCGTGTGTTGTCTGTTGTTCTGTCTCTACAGCACTTTGGTTGGCCTTGTAGCCGTTTTAAGTGCTCTATAAATAAAATGGTATGGTATCTACACCTCCAGATGCAGGAAGAGGGCCACCTGCATCATGAAGTACCCCACTCACCCAGCACACACACGTTTTGCCCTGCTCCCCTCAGGAAGGAGGTTGCAGAGCATTAAGTGTAGAACCACTAGACTGAGGAACAGCTTCTACCCTGTTAGACTCATGAATCCCTAACCAGGATAACCACTGTAATACCACTTTAATTGGTGATATGTGACTTTAGCGATGCTGCTGATTATCCATGCTGCTGATCTCAAGCTGCTGCTGATTATTTCCTGCTGTTGTATTCAGTTATACTTATCTGCTCAGACTCAGTGTTTAGGCTGCTGCTGTTATGCTGTATTGTTTTGCATTATTAGCATTTAGCATATATCTTAGATCCTTATTTACAGTTTCTTTTTATACTTGATACTATATTTTTGCTATTGTTGGACCCTGTGTACACAGTTTTCTTCCACCTCATGTACCACATGGGATGGAAACGACAATAAAGTCGGAACGTTCAGAATGTCATTAAAAAATCTCCAACACCGACAGCCCATCTTAATTAAAGAAGGCCGATATGATCAAAGTGTTTTCATTGTTTCTTATCTGATTATGTGGGAGGAAGCTGCTTTATTACACTTTAAATAAATAATTATGCGTCTACGTGCACCCTCAACTTAGTAGTAAAGTTAGTAGAGTTGTGCCGTTTAGCTCAGTTTATTTCTACAGCCCAAATGCACAACTAAAATCTAAGGGCACTACATAAAACGTTCATGTACATTATAAAACGTCACATAGTAAAAGTTATCTATCTAAGGAATCCTTCGTCTTGTGTCTGCTGTTTTCAAACAGCTACGATGGAAGCAGGATAAAGTTTCCATTAGCGTACGACTGCTGGAAACAGTTATTGTAATAATAATAATAATAATCACTCAGGGATTAGAGCCAGACGGTTGTCGGTTAATTAAACTTTGGGCTTGCAGCTCCTCAGATCTTTCAGCCTGACTGGAGCGAGTTAATAACACTCTCACTCGGATGTGAGTCCAATCCCTGTTTGCACGTTTTAAGAGCCTCCCTGCAGTTTGATGCAGAGCTGCTGAAGGCTGCTTTTTTTAATTTCTTCTCCCTCTGTAATGCAAATGCCGCTGCTGATAATACTTTAAACGAAATTGGAATGGGTCTGCTTTGCTGTTTGTGCAGAAAAACCCTTCCTGCATCTTTTTTTTTTTTTTACTGTAAATCCTGTTTTTTTTTTTTCCTTTTCGTCACAAGATTTCAGGAGGCTGAACGTCCCACGGTTCCTTCAATAAGTTCCTCATCTCGTCCTGTATTTATCCCTGATCACTTGGAGTTAGTTTGTTACTCATCGCCGCTCATTTTCTGGTGAGATGTCGGCGTTTTATCGATGGACGCAGGACAAGGACGTGTCTCCTTCCTCTACGTCTTCTCTCCCCCGGCTTGCCCTACATCTCTGAGCAAACAATTCCACTACACCTTCCTTTCACCTGATTCTCACTGTTCACGATTCAAACGAGTTTATTTATACGCCACTCCACTATGCAGAGGGAAAAAAGCAAGTTCCAATGAAATTCTGTCAAACGTGGTCCAGTTCAACCCACATGCTTCCTAGTTTGCTCGAATTTATGTGCAGGCAAGACAAGGATGGCAGCGAAAGCATGAAACAGGTCAACACAGATTAAACAAAAGTGTAAAAAAAAAAAGATAAAACATTGTTCAGTCAGGTCATCGGGACAGTTTCTTTTTTGGAAGCTGAGACGTTTCGTCCTTCATCCAAAGGACCTATTCAGTCCGAGGAGCCAAGAATAGTCTCAGCGGAAAAAATAAAAGAAACCATCCAGATAATCTGACTGGGATTTGTTGGATTTGTACCTGGATTATTGAGCATGGTCTTTGGTGTTTTTGAACCATTTTGGCTTGGCTTCCTCAGAGGAGTTGACGGGGGAGAGGGCGGGTCCCAGAGACCATCTTATCATCAGCAAACTGTTTTTTTTCCACTATGGGCGTGTGGTGCTTGTGGGTCTCCAGTTTACTTGTGGCTCCTTGGACTGAAGAAGTCCTTTAGATCAAGGGCAAAATGTCTCAACAAAAAAGAAACCATCCAGATGACCTGACTGGACATTGTTGGATTTTTAGTAGGGATGCATGGATCCACTTTTTTTCCCACTTCTGATACAGATAGCGACATCCCATGTTTAGTATCGGTCGATACCGATCCGATACAGAAAACCAGTGCTGAATTAACTTATTTGTTTTTTACTTGCATGTGTAAATGTACTGAATTACAAATTTATTGAAAACTCTGCACCAGTACATCACACTTAAACACACCAGTAGCTTCACAGGCTCGGTCAAACATGTAAAAACAACAGAACTTTAATTTGTGCAGTCAGTGCAATTATGAGTATAACATCCTATGTAAAATAATGTAAAAAAAAAAAAAAGGTTTTGTTATATGCACCAAAGTTAATGCTCAATAATCCAGGCAAATCCAACGATTTATTTATTTTGCTGAGATGTTTCTTCCTTCATCCAAAGGACTTCTTCAGTCCATGGAGCCACAAACAAACTGAAATCCCACAAATACCACACACTCAAAGTGGGAAAAAACAGTTTTCTGGTGATAAGATGGCTTCTGGGGCCCACCCTCTCCCCCGTCAACTCTGAAGCCATCTTATCACCAGAAAACTGTTTTTTTCCCACTATCTGAGTGTGCTATTTGTGGGATTTCAGTTTGTTTGTGGCTCCTCGGACTGAAGAAGTCCTTTGGATGAAGGACGAAACGTCAGCAAAAGAAAGAAACCGTCCAGATGACCTGACTGAACTTTGTTGGTTTTGTTATGTGATTCAGCTGTCTCCAAAGAATTTTTTTTTTATTAAAGTGAGATACTGAAATCCCACCAATAGGTTTTATATTTTTGTAAAATTTTTGCTGCTTAAAGAAAAAAAAATGTTTCACCCTCCAAAGCTGAACAATAATTACTAAATTGCTCTGTGCTGAATTGAATTTAATAAGAAGCTGTGAAGAATAAATTTTAGAAAACAAACACCTGCGTGTGAAAAAAAAAAAAAAAAAAGCTTTGTCGCTCCTCATATTGTGTCTCTAATGACGATAATCAGTGAAGGACTTTTTTCCTGGCAGCTCCTGCAGTCTGTGTTGCTTCAGTCAAATTCAAATGAAATTATTAATGTGCAAAAATGCAAATGTCCCCCCTGCAGGAATAATTAAAAGGCACTTGAGAAGTTTTGCTCCAAAATGATTTCTTGCCACGTCTAATGGGATTCAACTCCCTCTGCTGACTGTTTTTATGTGTAAATACAAATACTAGGCCTGTCACGATAACAAATTTTGCTGGGCGATTAATTGTATCAGAAATTATTGTGATAAACGATAATATTGTTTGAAATTTGACAATAATTAGGAATTATTGTTAAATTTATGAAGAAATGTTGGTTAATTTGTTTTGTGTGTAATACTTTTTTTGACCACGGGATGGCAGTATAAGACTGTTTGAACCGAAGGATGGATAGTGAGAGAGCGAGCAGCGTGTCTCGTTAAGAAAAATGGGAAGGAGGCCCCTTGACGTGACATGGGCTGTCTCTTCTTCCCTTTTTTCAGTTCTCAAAATGGTGGACACTCGATGTGCTTCGAGCTCTTTATCATAGCATTTTTCACACAAAGCTTTTAATAAAAACATCAGTAAACAAGTTCTCAGATTATTTTTGCAGACAAGAACTTTTTACATAAAAGCACGGGTTTCAACTGTAAATTTTGGTTTTTCGACAAGACAGAGTTTTTTTTCCCCCAAGTTCTGCTTGTTAGCTTAGCTCGTAGCTTAGCTTCTCAGCTTAGCTGCTTTTAACGATCCAAAAACGAGATTTTAGATGGTTAGAATATATTTTAAAGAGAAATGAGCGAAGAGCACCGGAGTTGAGCTTTTTGTCATCCAGTGTCCACTAGAAGGAGAGAGACACAAAGAAACGATAAAGCCGATAAGTGAAAATGAAGTTGATAAATTTCATTTATCATGTGATTAATTGATTTATTGTTTATTGCGACAGGCCTAACAAATACAGCTCAGTTCAAGTTCAAGAATCTTTATTATCCCCAAGGGGTAATTTGTTTCACCATCAGTAGGCACACAAACATCCATACTAGACAAAACTAAGCCTGTCACGATAGCAAATTTTGCTGGGCGATTAATTGTCTCAGAAATTATTGCGATAAACGATAATATCATTTGGAGACTGTTTTAAACTAATGTAATGATATTGACATAATAACGTAAGTACATCCTCTCAAATATCAATAAACTGTCATTTCTAAAGAACACTTAAAACACTAGACCTGGAAAATAAACAAAACAACCCAAAACAAAAATACAATGGACTCTCAGTCTCTGTTAACAAAAAATGCACTTGAATAAAAACCAAATACAACGAAAAAAACAAAATGGAAATAAAAACTACATTCAACCAAAACAGTACAGATTATGAAGTCTGTAAACTAAATTGCCCTTCAAAAAATAATAATCATTAGTTTTATATAAGATGGGCAAAACTGCCAGTTTTGAAAACAAAAGGTGCAAACTAACTTCGAGTGCTTGTGCTTTAGGCGCAGGTGCAAGTTGGTTGTGTTGCTGCTCTTAGTCGCTACCGTTTTATGACAAATGCAACATACCGGCTTGCAAAGGTTCGGCTGTTTGCCTCGGTCTTTTAATTTGAATCTGAAGTGCTCCCACTCTGCTGCTGTTGCATTCAACTTTAAAACCAATTCCATTTGGATTTTTTTCCCCCAAAATCAAATAGCATTTTTTTAGCTTGCTAACTCATCACGGGGCTCTAATGCTGCAGACGTACAAGACGATGCTCTTTGGCTGGCTACCTGACGCGATAGTTCACTCCCCCTTATCATAAGGAAATGAGAAAGGGAGGGGTCAGTGAAGAGCACTGGAGTTGAGCCTTTTGTCATCCAGTGTCTTCAATGGAAAGAGAGAGATAAGAAGAAACGATAAAGCCGATAAATGAAAATTATCGTGCAATTAATTGATTTATTGTTTATCGCGACAGGCCTAGACAAGACATTGAGACATTAAAATAACAGCACATAGAATCATCACTGTTCGTTGAGATGACTGATCGCTACAGGGATGAACGAGTTTGTCAGTCTGTTCGTTCTACATCTGGGCAGCAGATACCTGTGTCCAGATGGAAGCAACCGGAACTCACCATGGAGTGGGTGATCAAGATCTGCCAGAATCAGCCTGGTCTTGTTCACTGACCTTGCCTTATAGGTCGATGAGGTTCTGTAGGGCTATGCCAGCAGTTTTTGCTGCACTTCCTGACAATCCCTGAGAGTTTGTTCCTGTTTTTGCATGTCAAGTAGTTGACTTGTTCACTAAAAGTGAGTCTGAGATTCATTTGTCTTTAACTTAACTTAAGATGAAGATAAAGCAAAAAACAAAAACAAAGAATGCCTGAACAAAAGATGTTTAGATAGGCCTGTCGCAATAAACCAATTAATTGCATAAGTGAAAATTATCTACCTCATATTCATTTATCCGCTTTATCGTTTCTTCATGTCTCTCTCTTTCTACTGAAGACACTGGATGACAAAAGGCTCAACTCTGGTGCTCTTCGCTGACCCCTCCCTTTCTCTTTTCTCTTTAAAATCTGTTTTAAGCATCCAGAATCGCATTGCTGGATCGTTAAAAGCAACTAAGCTGAGAAGCTAAGCTACGAGCTAAGCTAACAGGCCGGCCTCTGGGGAAAAAAAAGTCTTGTCGAAGCTGTAGTAGTACATATACGAGATATATATGCATACTTTTTCACGAGTTCCTCATCTTTCTGACTGTGTAATGTCGTGCATTGAATTTTAACAGAAATGCGAACGAGAGACGTTATTATCTTTGACCCATCAAATGAATGCGGTCATTTATTTTCAGAATCAAAGTTTAACATCAAACATTTACATTAATTTGGCAAAATATGAAAATAATAACAGACAAGTTTCACAAATAATGAGCTTCAATCACGCGGCGGTGATTGAGGACTTTGCTTCAGATATTTCTAAAATATCTGTACTGATTTTAAGAGAAAGCAGAGTTTAAGATGAAATGGAGATTTATCTTACAGAGAGATATGTGAGGGAATTAATCTGTTATGACCAGAACGTGCACGCTCCATCAGATATCAGCTGGCCTCCGGTACACTTAGTCGAAAATAGAACCCTCTACCTGGTTGACGATGGAATCAGCGTCGGAGTAGGTTCCTTTCTGACTCTTTCAGCGTCTCCGTGAGAACTGCCAAACCCTCAGAGAGTCGTACGTGGTGTTCAAACAGAAATTATAATCCCAAAACGTCTCTGGATCATCCTGAACGCGTCTGCATCCAAGAGCTCTAACTCCATCACTCTGTGCGCTCTCTAGTTGAACTCATTTCTGAGTACAGCAACACAGCAACCAACAAACTCCAGCAACTCAGCGTCTCAGCTTCTTGCAACTCCTTCAACTCCTGCATAAACTGGGAAGTTGCCACATTTTAAATGGGTCGACTTCCGGGTCATTTGAGAGCTTTTTGATTGGTCGATGGACCAGAAATAGAGGTGTGGTTTGTGATGTAAGATGTTATCATAAGTCAAGGATTGTTTTAGTGACAACAGAAAGATTATTGTAGGACTTCAGACTTCGTGGAGTCTCACACTTATTATCTTCTGAAAAAGTTTAAACATGACATTTTTCTCGGTAAACATTTTAGTTGACCGAAAACCGACCTTTAACATACTTACAAACTTGGCTCATTTCAGACAGAAAATCAAGAAATGCATATTAACCTGATTTCTTCTTTGAATGAGGAATAAAAATCATTACTTACTGTTTATGTAAAATAAAAATGAGTAGTTCTTTTCAACCTGTAAGCATTGAGTGAAACTAACACAATTTGATTATCAAACATTTGTAAAGTAGTAATGATTATAGAGAATTGTCTTTTCTGCTTGATTAATTCAAGAAAGAAAGTCACCAGATGACTCGGACTGTATTCAGATCAATGAAATAACAGTCTCTGTCCATCTGATAGATTTGAGGTCATCAGGGTCAGATCAGGTTCAGATCAGGTTCACTACAAAGCTCCAAAATTCACGGTTGAAACCCGTGCCTTCATCGAAAAAGTTGTTTTTCTCTGCAAAAAGAAGCTGAGAAGTTGTTTACTGATTTTTTTATTAAAAGCTTTGCGTGACCAATGCTATGCTAAAGAGCTCAAACCACACCGAGCGTCCACCATTTTGAGAACCGAGAAACAGCCCATGTCACTTCACCACTTGCTCTTGCCGAGATCGGATGCTTCTCCCTCGCTCTCAGCTTTGCTTTGCTGCTTTGTCTGTCTGTGAAACTGCTTGTGAGCCTCTCTTGCATTTCTTCCGAACTATAATTATGGACTTGTTTTGATCAGTTGGTCCCTCAACTCAATTTACAACATTTCTTCAAAGAGAAGACAGGCTTTAGGCGAGTCAATTTGCCCTGTTGGCACGCACGCAGCTGGATGTCTCATTGACTGGAAGACTTGATGATGTGTCTATCTCTGCTGCCATCTGTGGATTTTAAGGACGTATATTTAATTGAATTTACGATAACTGGTTCCTGCTTTTTGGATTTGGCTGGTTGCTGGTTTTATCAACAATCAAGAAAGTCGTCTGCAGCAAATTGGGACCTTCACGCTGCTTGCCTTTATGATGGCTTGGTTTGTGTCTCGAGTACCCGTACTCAAATGCTTTGGGCTGAATGGATCAGATCTTGGGGATTTTACTCAGTCATGTTCCAACAGTGTGGCCATGTAATTTGGACATTTCGGAACTGAGTGGACCAACACAGACTCAAGGTAGATGTCATTAAGTTCTGCCTGTTCCCAAAACAACTGTGTGTTTATCTGAATTTGGCTCCCTTGGCTGGCCTTGAAGGTGATCTTATTTGAATTTGTCTGGAGTACATGTGATCTGATGCTCAACACCCCCTCCCTGAGGAATTTCCAACTGATAACCAGATGATACCAACTGAATAAACTTGTGTCATCATTTCAGGACTCTTGGATTCTCATAGACATTATTCTCGGCCATTCCTCGACATCCCTCGAGAATGTTTATGGATCTCACCGGAGGACATTGATTGATTATTCCATCCTTAGCAGAACTCTTACAGTGACCTTGAGAGCATCTATGAATATTGCTGACTGCTCTCGTCTGCAGATTGTCTACGTAAATATGTGCTTGTTTGTGTGAGGTGTTTTTTTTTTTTATTATTAGAGGGTTTTTTCCTCAGGCAGGAAAAAAAATGTCCGATAGGAATTTTTTTTTCGCCTCCAACTCCTACATGTGTCCAGTTAACCACTTTATTGTCTGTCCAAACAAGTCTCACTTGTAAATGAGTATTTGAAGCTCAATGTGATTTATCTGTTTAAATAAAGGTAGAATGAATGAATGAAAAAGGGGCCTCCCTTCCATTTTTCTTAAAGTGACACGCTGCTCACTCCCTCACTATCCATTTTTCAGTTCAGTCTTATGCTGCCATCTAATGGTCAAAAGAATGTACTATACACAAAAATTATCCAACATTTCTTCTTACGTTTGACAATAATGACTAAATATTGTCAAATTTCAAACAATATTATCGTTTATCGCAATAATTTCTGAGACAATTAATCGCCCAGCAAAAATTTGTTATCGTGACAGGCCTACGTTTTGATCTTTATCTGAGCAACTAAGTACCACAGCAGTTTTAAAAGCCTTGTGTTTTTAGTGCTTTTTTCCAGTTTTATTGTCGCAGAACCTGACTTTTGGATGAAGCTTTACCTTTTTTCCCCACCATAGATGCAACAACTGCTCAAATAAAATAAATTTTTAATGATAGACAGGTGATCAATTATAATAAACAGTATTTCTGGAGCCATGTAAAGACTTACAGAGTCAAAGTTGCTTTTTTTGCATTACAGCACAATATTAAACATCAGTGGACAATTCATCACACTCAGTTTCTCTTGAAAAAGTTAAAACAGAGAGAGATTTGGCTGTGTTGGCAAGTCTGTTAGCTTGTAGCTGTTGCCATTACTGGATCAAAGCCACTGTGTTAAAGGTTGCATTTTTAAACTCGGTTCAGTTGAAATCATGGTAACATGGGTTGAGAAAACATTGTTTTTACCATGAGTATTTAGCTGTTTTCCCCAGTGTTGGCAGCTCTTATACACTTGCAAACAGCAAATATTATTTTAAATGCTGCCCAAAGTGGAAGTTTTAACATCTTAGTTTCTGATTCACCAACAGATTGTCTTTTCTAAACACAATTTCGAATTTTGCTCAGCCATCTAATTCACAAAACCCTCGCAAAAGGACACTTGTGTGTCAGACTTGGCGTTCAACTAAACAGAAACTCTGGGCACAGTTTGTCCACATTGAAATGAGGTATATTATGCGTGCATTTAGACCAAAATTAGCCTATTTTTATGTAAATTACTGCCTGTGCTAAAAGAGTCCACAGTAATTCTCAAGAGCAGCATATTCTGCCACATTCATCTTTATTTATTTATTTTATTGTTCAACCAACCAAATCCAGGTGAAATCCTAGATCTCCTTTATAAGGGAGGTCTGGGCATGAAGGCAGCCGAAACATGCATGTTTTTGGACTGTGGGAGAAAACCCTTTCAAATATAAGGAGAAGATGCAAACTCCACATAAAAAAACCCGGGTCCAAACCAGGGCTTGAATGCAGGTCCTTCTTGCTGTAAGACAGGGATGTTCAAAGGTTTTCTTGTGTGGACCAAAACTATCAAGATGAAATGACTCATGGGCCACAGAAATGTGAACTCTAAAGCCCCAAGTATACTCACGCGTACGTACACGTGTACTGTAGGCAGAGGGTTCAGACTTCGTACTCGAGCGTCCACCCTGAGCAGTTGCAGAGCAGCTTCACAGACAAGGGGCGTTTACCTTCGGGACAAATTGAGGTCGCTGATTGGTCATTTGCTGACACGCCTACTGGATTGATTGACAGGTCGGAAAAAAGAAACAAGTCAAGCGCTGGCAGCCTCAGCCGCAGCGGTGTTCTGTGTTTATATGTTGTTAATAAAAAGATCAAAAACAAAAAACAGGGAGCGCTGGCTCTACAGCCCAAACATCGGACCAGCCCACCAGGAAATCTCCAGACCCTCCCGCAGCCACGCTGGACCTGAGTTTAATTCGCTCGTGACAAATTCCTTGATTTCTCACCATTTCAGTCATGGCATCAACGGAGGAGGAAGAGATCACTGCCTCTTTGGAAAAACAAAACAAAAGAAAAGGCCAGATCAGGGATGAAGAAGGGGAATTTAATATATTGGTGTCGCATACAAAACAGTCCACCGCTGGGCGGTTTATTATACGACACCGCGTACACGTATGCGGTCGTAAAAATTTGAGCTTTGCACGGACATGCCCTGGGGGGTACGCTCGTACCTCCGCGTACGTACATGCGTACCTCTGCGTATGGACGTACGCAGGAGTGTACTGGGGGCTTAACTCTCAACCAGTTTACTAATTTTGGCGGAGAAAGAATTTTAAATTGTTGTAGATCCAACACATTAAAAGCCTCATAAACACCAAGCTTATTTTTTATATTAAAAAGGATTTGATTTATTTGAATTGTTTTGTGTCTGTGTTTGTTGTTTTTTTGTGTTTGGAAAGTTCATGTTAGTCTGTTCTCTGCAACAAAAGTATAATGTACTTTTTAGGGCTGGGTGATATGGACCAAAATGAATATCTCGATTTTTTTAAAGATAAATTGCGATATACAATATATATCTCCATATATCTCCATATATTTTTCTTTCCATAAAGTAATAACAAATATATATTTCTTAGTCAAAGCTTTATCCTACAGGCACATTTATTAACAACAGCTGTAACTGTACAAAATAAATGTCTAAAAAAATTTAACTATTTACAAGTTTGTTTTTTAGACATGTATTTACATATATAAGTACAAGTTGTGCTTGTGCTAACAAAAGTACATTTCTGAGACAAAGCTTTGTCCCAATTGTCACACAGCCACATTTAGTAAAGAGCTGTAACTGTACAAAATAAATGTCTAAAAAAATAAACTCTTTACATATATTAAATAGTTTATATTTTAGACCTTTATCTACATATATTAAATAATAATTCACAATGTTAATAAGCGTGTGTGAACTGCAGCTGCAGCTCCAACTGTGTTTTTATCCTCCTTCCCTGAAACAACCCACTGTATAAAACTCATTTAGCTGTGCTGTGCTTTATGACAGGAACAGTGAGAGGTGGTGCTACAACATAAATAAAGCAGCAACTTATCATATCGCTAAAGACACGGTCCCAGTCTCAGCTGTGGAACAAAATGGCTAAAGCGTTAGCCATCTTGTTAGCTACTAAGGAGCGTGTCTTTAGCGATATGAAAAGCCACAGCTTTATTAATGTTACAACACCTCACTGTTCCTCTCATAAGGCACAGCATAGCTAAATGAGTTTTATAACGTGGTTTGTTTCAGGGAAGGAGGATGAAAACACAGTCGGAGCTGCAGCTGCAGTTTCACACACACTTCATATTCCACTTGTAGCGCTGTTTTAAATGGTGAAAAGATTCATAGTTCCGACCTTTTGTTGGGACTTGTTTTCGGCATTGTCTACAGAAAACATATTTCTGCTGCTCAGCTGACAATTTAAATCCAAACCATCTCCAAATAACAATTATTGTTTTTCGTTTTGCTCAGCAGCTCAGCTGCTCTTCATATATCTCCCGTGTTTACTTGTTGTGCTAAACATCTCCCGCCCACCTCCTGGAGAAGTAGGAAGTGGGGGGAGCGCATGGCTGAGGGGCTGTGTGTTTTTTATTCACGGAGGGGGCCGTGTGGGAGAAAGAAGACAGCAGGCAGATTTTCAAGATAAACACTATATCATATATATCGATATAGTCTCATTTTATATCGAAAAAAATTATATCTTAATATTTTTAAAATATTGAGATATCGCCCAGCTCTGGTCCTTTTAAAAGGAGGTTGATCAGTCTTTTGGACCATGGACGGTCCTAAAGGCTGATCGAAGTTCTGAAAAATCGTCCGGCTGTCAGTCACTCCAACAGATTCATAGAAGGTTTGATAAAGTTGATCAACTCGTATGTAGATGACACCATGCTATATTTGTTTAAAAATGTCCAATTCCCCTCTTGATTATTTGATCAACTGCAATATTTAGTCAAGTTTTATGAATCATTATCCAAAAGTCTCCTTTCTGGTAGAAATCAGTAAAGGTTTTTGGTGTTTTGTATCATGAAGTGAAAATAAAAAGATCATAGCCAAAGTTTTGTATTTAGCTTAATCCAATATTTTTCAGTCAGGTCATATGGACAGTTTATTTTTTTTGTGCTGAAACGTTTCGCCTTCAGTCCGGAAGGCTCCATCAGTCAAGGAAACACACAACAAAACTGATTCTTCCTCCAACAGCTTACTCCAAAGTGGAACAAACCAGTTCTGCTTGTGATAAGATGGTCTCTTTGGTACGCCCCCTCCTCCATTGCCGGCCCTCTTCCTTGTTGACAGTCTTGTCAAACTGGTTGAAAACAACAAAGTCCATGCTCAATAATCCAGGTATACAATCCAACATTTTTCAGACTTTGTTTTCAACCAGTTTGACAAGACTGTCAACAAGGAACAGGGCCGGCAATGGAGGAGGGGGTGTACCAAAGAGACCATCTTATCACAAGCAGAACTGGTTTGTTCCACTTTGGAGTAAGTTGTTGGGGGAAGAATCAGTTTTGTTGTGTGTTTCCTTGACTGATGAAGCCTTCCGGACTGAAGGCGAAACGTTTCAGCACAAAAAAAAATAAACTGTCCAGATGATCTGACTGAAAAATGTTGGATTGTATACCTGGATTATTGAGCATGGACTTTGTTGTTTATTTAGCTTAATATTGCTAACATTGAGAAAATTGTTTTTAATCCGTTTTGCTGTTAAACCTAAACATTTTATAAAAAAGGATTACCAACTAATTTGCAGAAAGACTGCATCGACCTCCTAAGCCTGCTGGCCAAAATGATGGCATTCTTAAACTGCAGTTGTGGGCCGCACAAAATCACTCCAAGCGCCGCAAATGGCCCTCGGACCGCACTTTGAATACTCGTGCTGTGAGGCAACAGTGCTAACTGCCAAGTTGTTGTGCTGGCCAAATGTAGCATTTAGCATAAAATTTTTGTCATCCCCTAGGATCTGGTGGTGTACTGCCTTCACAAAAAACTAGAGGCAGGTCAGGAAAGCTATAAGTCATCATCACCTCCAGTGATGAGAGTCACACTTTGTTGTGTCTCCAAATAAAATGTCAATAAAATATGTGACATATTGTTACTCTTTTACATTCAGAATACAAAACCTCGTGGATATGGAGCATTTCAACACACAGAGCTATCCAGATGTTAATTAACAGAACCCAAAAATGGTTTTTCATGGGATAATTAGGAGAAAGAACACGTAGTACTTGTAAAGAATGAGCTCAAAGTCTTTTGTCCACCTTTTAATTGGTGGGTAAACTGTAGAAGTTCAATAAATGTGTTATGGAAAACCTCTTTAGTTGTCTAGTATTTGGATATCTTATATAAAGTTTCTTTTTGTATCTTTATTTTTTGCATTTGTCTCTATATTCTCTTCCCCAGAGTATAACTCTCCTCTAGCGTTGTCTTTATTGCTTTTCGATTAGTGCTTTTCCCCTCACTTCAGCACTCTTGCACTTCCCATTGATTCAGAAAAACTAATTTCTTCCCTAACCTTATTTTCTGGTGTTGCAGCTTTGACCTTTTGCCACGTTACTGATCTAGAAAATTAGCAATGAGTCTGCAAGTTGTTTTAGATTTGCTTGAATGCGCTTGTGTGCTTATGGTTGGCTCACATCCTGATATCCTCTTTTGTTTTGATCTCCTGTTCAGATTAAAAGCCGCCAATGAGCCATTGTTTTGACAAGTAGCAGCTATGGCTGCCCATCGAATCATTCGAGTGAACAACAACTATGTCCTCCCTCGCTGTAAGTCCGAGGGGACGCTCATCGACCTCAGTGACGGAGTGGATGGACCCAGTCTCAGTGAGGTTAAAGGTCAGTGTTTTACTGCAGTCATACCACACCGTGTCATATCTCGGACTAAACGCTGCTCTGTAAAAATATTGAGAATTTCAGAGATGAGGAACGACTTGATGTTTATGAACTTTGGAATATTTGCTGTTTTCTTGCTGCCCTGTTCATTTTTCCGATATCAAATTGTGCAAATAGTCATTAGTTTTTCAAATGTTTTCACTTTATTCAAGCTTTGTTGCACTGATGTTTTTGTCAAGTTTTTAAAAAGCTACTATTTGATTCCACAGTAAAATGATATGTGTAACCCCTATTTTAACACCTATAGAAATGACACGTTATGAAATCACACGAGTAGGCCTGTCGCAATAAACAATAAATTATTTAATCGTATGATAAATTAAAATTATCAACCTCATTTTCATTTATCGGCTTTATCGTTTGTTTGTGTCTCTCTCTTTCTACTGAAGACACCTCCAAAATTCACGGTTGTAACCTGTGCCTTAGTCTAAAAAAGTTGTTTTTCCTCTGCAAAAAGAAGCTGAGAATTTGTTTACTGAGTTTTATTAAAAGCTTTGTGTGAAAAGTGCTATGTTAAAGAGCTCAAACCACACCAAGCGTCCGCCAGTTTGAGAACCGAAAAAAGGAAGATGTCTCTCCTTCCTTTTTGTCACAACAAGAGGCCTCCCTCCCATTTTTCTTAAAGATACATGCTTCTTGCTCCCTCACTATCCATCCATCCTTCACTTCAAACAGTCTTATACTGCCATCTGGAATTTGGAAAAAAAGGTACTGCATTCAAAACAAATTAACTAACATTTCTTCTTAAATTTTACAATAATTACTCATTATTGTCAAATTTCAAACAATATTATCATTTATCGCAATAATTTCTGAGACAATTAATTGCCCAGCAAAATTTGTTATCGTGACAGGCCTACAAGTAGAAGAATTCAATACTAAATCAAAAACAAAGGACTTTGCAATCAGATCAAACATACCTGTTCCCTCCTTCTTTTTCAGTGCCTACTCCCAGTGCCTTAAAGCTTGAGACTCAAGACCCTTTTGGAGCTGCACAGGAAGTGGTTGCTATAAAGGATTACTGCCCGAGCAGCTTTACCACGCTGAAGTTCTCCAAAGGAGATCGCCTCTACGTGCTGGACACGTCGGGTGGAGAGTGGTGGTACGCCCACAATAACACCGAAATGGGATACATCCCAGCCGCATACGTCCAACCGATCAACTTCAAGAACTCTTCGCTAAGCGACAGTGGGATGATTGATAGCATTGGGGAAGGTTATGAGGATGGATCAAGGGAGTTTGAAGTTCTTGGGGAGTGGATGGAAGTGACTCAGAAGCCTTCTACAATTTCTAACAACTCTTATTTTTCTGTGAACCCCTTCGACTGCCCGTTAGATCACAAATCCAAAGCTCTAAGTGTGAGGAACTCAGCAGATCTCATCCTTTTTGATTCTTTGGAGTCACAATCAACTTGTTCTAACAATGGTACAAACATGAGGAATGGGTTCAGCAGCTGCCATATTAATAATATAATCTCCACCTGCACAAACCAGGAGAGTACGCCCAACTTAAAGAGAGATAATCCATTTTTTAAGAGTAAACGGTCTCACAGCTTGTCGGAACTATCCATCTTACAGGCACAATCCAGTCCGACGGTATCGTCATCTGGATTCTTTACAGGCCTTGCTGCTCCTTTACCAGAGCAGTTTCAGAGCAGAGAGGACTTCAGGACTGCTTGGCTGAACCACAGAAAACTAGCTCGATCTTGCCATGACCTGGACTCTTTGGGTCAGAGTCCTGGATGGGGCCAGACTCAACCAGTGGAGACCAATATAGTGTGCAGGTTGGACAGTAATGGAGGGGTTGTTCAGCTTCCAGACACTCACATCAGCGTACACATTCCCGAAGGCCACGTAAGCCATGGAGACTACCAGCAGATTTCTATGAAAGCCTTACTGGACCCCCCTTTAGAGCTCAACAATAAGCACTGCTCCACGGTAAGCCCTGTGGTGGAGATCAAGCTCAGTAACATGGAGACAAAGTCATTCATAACGCTGGAGATAAACGTATCAGTATCTGTGAAGAAGGAGAGTTGTCACGTTGCAGAGGTGCTTTGCGTTCGAGGTGATTGCAAGGAAGGACCTTACACCCCCATACCCAATGCTTACATTTACAAGGATACGGTCCAGGTTCAGTTGGACAGTCTAGAACCTTGCATGTATGTTGCTGTTGTGGTTCAGTTGCAGTACATCAACCACAACACAAATGTTTGGGACCATATGCAGAGAAAAGTTACTCTGGGTCTGTACGGACCTAAACATATACACCCTTCATTCAAGACAGTTGTAGCCATGTTTGGGCATGACTGCGCACCAAAAACCTTGTTGGTGAACGAAGTGATACGACACGCAACCTCAACTCCCCCAGTGGCCCTTCAGCTTTGGGGGAAGCACCAGTTTGTGTTGACATTCCCTCAGGACCTACAAATCGGATTGTATTCCAACATGTCCAACTACCAGGTGAGAGCGAGTGATGGTGCTGGAATAATTCGGGGATTTCAGATAAAACTGGGGAAAGTGAGCAGACTCCTTTTTATGATCACGTCACATGATCCCAGCAGCATCTCAGACTTCACTCTCAGGGTCCAGGTCAAAGATTCTCTCGATTGTATCCTCACCCAGTTCTGCGTCCAAACCCCACAGTTGCCACCAAAAACCGGAGCAAGGATTACAGGCCAGAGGAGGTTTTTAAAAAAGAAAGAAGTTGATAAGATCGTACTGTCGCCGCTGGCTGTTACCTCAAAATATCCAAAGTTCAAGGATTGTTGCATTACCAACGTGAAATTCGGCAAACTACTTAAAACTGTTATAAGGCAGCACAAGAATAACTATTTGTTGGAATATAAAAAGGGGGACATTGTTGCTTTGCTTAGTGAGGAGAAAATCAAACTCCGGGGTCAGCTGCGAACAAAAGAGTGGTACATTGGATACTATCAGGGAAAGATGGGGCTCGTTCATGCCAAGAATGTTTTGGTTCTTGGTAAGGTCAAACCCATTTACTGGTGTGGCCCAGATCTAACCACCACGGCACTGCTGGAGCAGATCCTGAAGCCCTGCAAGTTTCTTACATACATCTACGCAACCGTTAGGACAGTTTTAATGGAGAACGTAAGCAGCTGGAGGGCGTTTGCAGATGCCCTCGGATATGGGAATCTGCCGCTGGATTACTTTTGTCGGACTGAACTGGACAACGAACCAGAGAAAGTGGCGTCAGTTCTGGAGAAGTTGAAGGAAGAGTGTACCAATCTGGAAAACAAGGAGAGAAAGTCCTTTCAACGGGAACTCATGTTGGTAAGACAACGTTAAAATTTCAGTGTCAAATTGGTTGTTTTATGCTTATTGAAAGGCAGCTCAAGGTATAAATAGACTTCAGTATATTGTAATAAAATGACCAAAAATATTTCTAATTGCACCAGTTGTTTCGATAAACCAAACAACATACAAATATACAACATACAATATATAATATACAACATTGTATATTTATTTAATGAACTAAAAATTGTTCTTTTGTGGTCTAAACTTGCTATAGTCTGCATGCTTAATTTTTAGGGGCTCAGTTTGTCCCATTGCACTTTTAATCTGGTATTATAAACATATGAGGTGCAGTGTTTCTCCAAATCAGCTCCCTTGGAGGGGCGCTCGTCATATTTTATTTATTTTTTGTCGACCGGTGGAGACGGAGTCACGTCTGTGTTGTAGCTTAGCGCTATGTTGCTGCCAGTAATTGTCGAGGGGGGGTGGGTGTAGCGGACCAGTACATCACTAGCATTTTTTTCTAGCATTTATATTGCTCCCTGCGCTATATCAGTACCGACAGTTGTCGACAGGGGAGGAGGGGGGCTTTGGTAGACAGGGCGCTTGGTTCTGTTGACGAGGCGGTGCGCCCCGCTTGTATAATGGTAGGGAAAACTGAGGGGTCTAAATGTTGGGTTTGGTCCAATAATGCTCAGTCAGGTCATCTGGACAGTTTCTTTTTTTTTTTTTTTTTTTTGCTGTTGTTTTTCTTGAATCACTTTGGCTGTGGCTGCCTGCCTGGGAGGAGTCGACGGGGGACGGGACAGCCCCCAGAAACCATCTAATCTCTAGCAAACTGGTTGGACCACTTAAGGAGTTTACTGTTTGGTGGGGAAACTGTTTACTTGGAGCTCCTCAGACTGATGAAGCCCTCTGGATAGAGGGTGAAACGTCTCTCGAAAAAAAAAATAGACTGTCCAGATGACCTGACTGAGCATTATTGAATTTGGTACCTGGATGATTGAGCATGAACTTTGTTGGGTTTGGTTATGAAAAATGTTGTCAGTTTTAAAGAGATCACTCATAAATTGCTTAAAGATGACTTTATGTACAAATAATTAAAATGGGGGGGTTTCCTAGTTATTTTATTAGTCCTTAATGCCTTCTAATGTTGTTTAAGTTTAAACTTAGTTTCATTCTGATACCACTGACTTGTCTGAAACCCTATTTGTTTCAGCCTTTTGTTAATCTCAACTATTTGTTTCTAGTTTAAACATCCCAAAAGAATGTTTGACCCAAATATAGCCCACATTCCAGCCTTGAATGATGGTGTTGACTCTGGCTAGGGTTAGTTTCCTAAACTCAGACACAGATCTACCAGATTGAAGCCCAAATATGGAGTTTTCTTAAATCTAGCCTGGCTGTATACCCTCGCACCTTTTCTAGTCTAACAAAACACTTATTTGTTCAGCAACTGAGCCCTATTTGTCTTAAGTTTATTAAACTCATTCAGCATTATCGGAGTGGCGTAGCTGCAGGTAAGAGAAATTAAGGTGCATTTCTATGATAACCTTTTCCAGAAAACTGCCTTTATCTGGGGTCTTTTTACCCTCCTTTTTTTTTTGGCAGCAGGAAACAAAACAGATTACTTAATTTGTTCGTGTTTCACATTTCCTCTGAATTTGGAGGGATATTATTGATGTTCTGATCTTCAATTAAAAAATCAGCAAGGTCTGCCTAAATAGACCAACATTTGGCTGTGTAATTTATTTCAGCTCCCAGTCAGTCAGAAGCCATTTCTCAGCTGGTTGCTGCATCATTAGTTTATCATTGCGGTGGCAAATTAATCAAATTTTCTAACAAACGCTGTCTTGCTTTTTGATTTATCTTTTTTTTTTTTTTTTTTCAAACAGCGTGATTTCCCTGCAACAGCCTTTGTTTTGTCACAGTCTGGGTATAAATAGATTAAAGTCCGTATGCTCAGTCACATGAAAAGTAAACATGCTGCCTCACAGCCTGAAGTGGCTCACATGGAAAACAGCCCTCACATGCTAAATGAACCAGGGGGAAATGCTGTGAAGAGAAACCAAGAAAGATGAAGCTAAACATCTGCAGTTTAGATGAAAACAGCTCCGTCAGAATGTCACTCACAGGCCTCCATTTATCTCTGTTCTGCGAAAGCACCGGCTCCCTGCAAGAAGCGGAGAGATCCCGGGCGGTTTCCTCGCAGGATGACATTATTCAAGACGTGCTTTAGTAGCTGCTGCTTCAACGCTGACAGGGTGGATGATGTGTGGATGCTCAGCTCGGCACAGTTTGAGCTTTTGTTAAATCTGAGTTAGATTAGGATGAATTCCCCTTAAACAGTAGTCCTCCGATTATCACGGTGGTTACATTCTGGACAACAAGTGAAAAACCGCCAAGTAGGAACGCTATATTTATTTGACTATTTACCGGTATTTATATTTTAAGGCTTTATAAACCCTTCCCACACTCTTGCAATGATCTAAACTCTTAAACCTATGTAATTTTAACAACATATGTATATGTAGCTACTAAATTTTACTCATTAGCTCAGCAGAACAGCAGCAACTCAGTTCCGGTCCGACTCGGTTCCATTTTGGCAGACCTACCCTGCCGGTTCTGGTTGGCTCTCTGACTCAACATAGTCCCGGTTGGCTCCGGAGAGAACACCGGACCTCCGGCTGACGCCTCCCTATTTTAAGTCCTCGTGGGCCGGTGGGCAGCACTCTCCAGTTCTTCTCTTGTTCTAGTCGACTCTGTGCAGCCCTTTAGTATGGAAATGCATTTTGGAGGGAGCTGGATCTTCGGATGGCCAGCACGGGACCAGATGATGGTCCGATTGAGTCCAAATCTGGATAGGGGACATCCCAGTGGGCTCCAGAGAGAATGCCAGACCGCCGGCCGGTGCCTCCCCGTTGAAAGGGCCTCGTGGTCCAGAGGGTGGCATTCAGATTCACAGATGAGTCTGGAGGTCCGGTTCTGGTCCGGTTCCCTGTGGGTTCCGTGTAGCTCTCTGCATCCGTTCGGCACCTAAGTCACTGTATGAATAAAGACCGAGCTTTTTCGGATCAGATCAAAACTTTCCCTCTACGTATTTCAGCAGAAGGCAACAGGGCTTCTGGACGAGGCACTGTTGGCTTCTGGGAAATGTAGTCTTTATGAGCGGAGATACAGTGTAGGCTTATTGAGAGAAAACTACAAAATGGTGGCGCCTGTCCAAAGTATTTTATTATTTTGTTAACTTTTTACTGTACAGTATCCCGTACTGTCACAATCACGTGAGTAATATTAAAGTTGACAATGATGTTGTGTATTTTCCGTGTTAAATCTTTGAAAAACCGGGAAAGAGCAAGTCCGCAAAAGTCAAACCGCGAAGTAGCGAGGCACTACTGTAGTCCTAACCAGAGCAGTTCACCTGCACCTGCTTCTCTTCCTGTGTGACTGAGAGTCCATCCTGTAACAAAGACAAAGAGACTGGCTTTTAAATCTACAGCTCTTTCACTTTCTGCGCTGTTGTCTCTGGGCCCGTCTATATCCTCGACCGCTGTGGTTCATGTTTTCAAACGTTCACTGGAAAATCAAACCCTTGGACGTCCTTCGCTGTGATTTTCTTCAGAAGTCAGAAATGCTTTCATCACCGAGGACGATGGAGGTGTTCGTCTGCTGACCTCCACGTAGTTCAAAGTAGTACAACATGCAGAAGATCAGTGTTTTCATCTATGATCTGATGTTCTGTGTCCGGATTTTATTTTGTTTTTTTAACGAAGAGTCCCTGAGCTGTTGGAAATAACTGTTTTATGTGACTTTTTATTGAAAGCCACAAACATGACTGATGTTCTTGGAGATTAGGACGCCCAGTTAGTTGTCTCTAAACTTTTCGAATCTAATTTCTCTCTGGATTTTATGTCTGGTCACATTTGAAGTCCCCTGCTTCAACAATGAGTCTTATGCAATGCTTTGTCTCAAGAAACAGGGTCAAGTCAGCCATGAAGTCTTGAATTACCAACGACTCCTGAAAGGGGAACTATCCCACTTTATGTAACGTTTACTCAGTAAAACTGTGATAAGCTCTGGTTTCAAAATCCTCAATTAGCAAACAAAATATTCATTGTTTCTTCCTGAATGACCTTGTTTCTACTGCATCTGGACTAAATCCACATTTTTCTGTGCATGTAAGTCGGTCACAAAGGAAAACACAGTTTAAATGTTCAAAGGTTTTCAAGTGCCATTTGTTGGAGGGATGTGGGTTCTATCCTCTCATCACGGACATGAATGCTACTATTCTTTGGCTTTTAATTTTTTTTTTATCATTCTTTCTTCAGGAGGACAACTTCACACAGAGAAAACTTCAAATATATATGAAAAAAACAAGTCAGAATTTATTGTGGAATTTCTCTAATGAGGATAAGGTAAAAAATATACATACAGGCTCAAATATATTCATATCTCTTTGCTACATTTTTGGGTAAAGTTGGTACTGTTGATTTGAGGTGAACAAAATTTAGGTGGTAGTCCTTCATTATCATGAGATAGCATGAGAAGAAGTCTGAAGTCATGCTGTTCCATCCCAGTGGCTCACTCATGAACCATGACATTGACCTTTTCTCTCTAGCCCCGCTAGAGAAACAAAAGGTCACTAATCTGGGGGTGATAATGGACCCGTCCTTAAAACTCAACAGTCACGTAAACATGATGGTAAAATCCAGTTTTTTTCAGCTGAGACAGCTGTCTAAGCTGAAGCCTATACTCTCCAAAAAAAACCTTGAGACAGTGATCCATGCCTTCATAACATCTAGGCTTGATTACTGCAATTCACTTCTGTTTGGAATCAGTCAGTCCTCCATTGCTCGTCTACAACTGGTCCAAAATGCTGCAGCCCGATTTTTAACTGGTACAGGCTATAGAGAGCACATCACGCCAGTTTTGGCCTCCCTGCACTGGCTACCCATTCACCTTCGGATCCATTTCAAAATTCTCATGTATGTTTTTAAATCACTGAACAGTTCCGCCCCATCCTATCTCACTGATCTTCTGTAGCCATACGTCCCACCGCGCTCTCTGAGGTCAGCAGACCAGATGCTTCTCTCAATCCCAGAAACCCGTCGTAAGCTCAGAGGTGACAGGGCTTTCTCTGTTGCTGGTCCACGACTGTGGAATGAGTTGCCACTGAGTGTCCGGCAGGCTCCCACACTCTCAGTCTTTAAGTCTCGCTTGAAGACCCACTTCTATTCTCTTGCCTTTAACACGGTGTGATTTGTTTTGGTCCGGTCTGTTCTCTACACTGTTGGCCATTTTAGTTAGCTCCTGCTGCTATTTGTATCTGTATTTTTATTTTATGTTTTCCTGTCCGCTGTGCATGTTTGGTTCTTTTGTACAGCACTTTGGTTGGCCTTGTTGCTGTTTTAAGTGCTCTATAAATAAATTGGTATGGTATTATTCCTTTCACTTTGTACCACAGCATGATGCTATCACCACCATATGCGACAGTTGGTACAGTATTTGTAGGTTTGAAATCCTAATCCAACTCGTCGCTCGACTCGTCTAAACATCCTTCTTGTCTGGCGTGACCATCAAACTTTTCTCCAGAAGGCATTTGTCTCATCCATGTGGACCACTGTGTGTTTGAGTCCATCCTAAAGGCTTCTGAGCTTTTTTCTTGGTCTTGGTCTATGTTGATGTAATACTGGCTTCACTGTGGACAGGGACACGTGCTCCATCAGGTTTCAGTTTAAGGCAGGTTTCACCCTTGTTGGTTCTGGGGTTGTTCCTTATCATTTGAACTAGTTTCCTTCCATCTGAGGGGATCCGATGAGTTTTGGTTGATCTGATGATCAACAACAAATGTAAAAAAAAAAAAGAAGTTGTTTTTGCTGAGGAAACACAGCAACAAAGGTTAAATCATGTCATCTGGGCTAGTTTCTTTAAGCGAGAAATGTTTCGTCCCCCATCCGGAGGACTTGGGGCTGGACGATACGGCCAAAACTTTTATCACGATATATCTCTTAATTTCGATCGATAACGATATAATTCGATATCGGTATAAACATTATAAAAGCCTCAGAAAAACTGCAGAAAATGTACAAATAAATTAATGTTCACCTTTTATTTGTATTTAGCCTTCAAAAATTTTTTGAAATCACCGTCAAATAAACATAAAACACTCAACTCTCAGCATATTCTGTCGAGTGGAACAAGTTAGATGTGTTCCCACCGCTAATTGGAACGACTCTCCGTCACATTTTATAGCACACGAAACCCGCAGTTTATCAGATCTTAGAGAGCCGAACCACTTCCACACCGTTTGAATTAGTCTTTCCTCTCTTATCAATTATGTCATCTACTTTCTTTTCGCTTGTGAAAGCTTGTTTAGTCACATTCTGACGGTCATGGGCACTCATTGTGTATTGAGAACTTACCACGTGTTGGAGATTAGCCTAGCCTGCTACCGCTAACTCCTTCTGGACTCCAGCTTTGCGTAACATCTACGTCACCACGCTCAATGTGTGCTTAAAACTCATATTATCGTTATTGAATAAAAGTATGTCGCAATATATATCGATATTGAATTATTGTCCAGCCCTAGGAGGACTTTGTCAGTCTGTGGCCTGCCAACAAGATCTGTCCCGTAGTAGCCTTCATTGCTGTGTTTCAAGCCAACCTCCTGTTGGAATCTCAGAAGTAGACTTTTAACACATGCAAACAGTGCCCATCCGTCCTAAAACAATCATGTACAACAATCAAATGTTTTAGGACAGACGGCCAACTTGCTACTCACAGAAACAGCCTGAAGACAACCAAGGCCAAAGTGGTTCAGAAAAAGATTTGTAAGCTCAATCATCCAGGTATTTCACAGACAGTTGTTGTTTTTTTTACCTTAACATTGGTGTACCATTGATTTACTTTCAAAACCTCTTCCCTGGAGTGCATCCTCAAGTAAAAATGTAGCTGTTGTAGCCTAAAGCTGCAGGTTATTCTAATTTATTTGCAGTTACTGAAGCTCAGCTGTCGTAAAATGTGATCAGGAAAAGATAGACAATAAACTCCTCATGACACCATCCAATGTTTTATGTTGTTTTTTTGTAAAGGCAGTCATTTTTAAATTATGTGGGTGTTCACAAAGCAAGCTGTAAGCAGTTCCTTACTCTTCCTCCTCTGTGAGCCTATTGTGTGGCGCTCTCCAAACTTGCAGCTTTGCACTATTTATCTGCTTACATAATCACCCCAAATATTCCCATTTTCTCTGAGCGATCGCACCACAAACAGAGCTCTGGTCATTTTGCTGCCTTAATTCTCCCGTGGGCCATACAAGTGTAGAGTTTAGCGACCTAACAAGGTTGAGTCAGGTCTTCTGGACAGGTTCTTCTTTGTTGAAGCATTTTGTCTTTTATCCAGAAGATTTCTTCAGTCTTCTGGATAAAAGACAAACTAAAGGACAGAGGACCTGACTTAACCTTGTTAGATTCGTCTACTTGGATTATTGAGCATGCATCAGTACATTTATTTAGAGCAGCGGTTCTAAACACTGGTCCTTGAGGAACACCCTCCTGCATGTTTTAATTGTTTCCCTGCACCAACACACCTGATTCAGTGATGTAAGTACTTCATCATGTTCTGCATAAGCCTGTTAATCACCCATTAATTAAAATCAGGTTTGTCGGAGCAGAGAAATAACTAAAACATTCAGGAGGGTGTTCCTCAAGGACCAGTGTTGGGATCTCTGATTTAGAGATGTTTAGCTCATGATAATGGGGTTCCATTCTTTAAATTTTGCATTACTGATACAAGAAGCACAACAAGCTTCTATTATAAAGGTTGAATGGATTTATACATGACTAAAAAACACTGTTTTATCATTCTTTGATGAATTTAATGTCTTAAGTTTTACAAAAGTCTAACCAGAATTGTTACCATTTTTCTTCTGGTTTTTACGATTAGCTTCCTGACAAGTCAACAGGTGTCTCCACGTGAAACTCGAGCTTGTATTGATCAGGACACACTCTTAAGCCCGGGGTGCATCAGATACCTCCCCAGCAGCTCAATTTAATACCATGCGTTGAGTTACAAAAGGTGAAGACCTAAATGAGAAAGCTTGTGTTTGTAATTGGAGTACAGCATCATTTAATAATAGATCTACGCTCGCAGGCAGGGAGAGTCGGTCTAGTAGGAGACGTAATCAATCCTCCTGTTTCAGACCAAAATATTGCTTCTTTTACTTCACCTGGAGTCTGCACGGTTTGGAAAATTAATTTTGAATTAGCTAGAAACAATCATCTTAACAAGGGATTTATTTTTCAAACTGACTGCTGGAGGTTTGTCAGTCCTGAGTAGTTTGTAAATGTCTGGATAGAAAACATTTGGTGGCTTTTTGTTGGCTCAAAACATCAAAAATACTTTTAAAATATTCCTGTAAAAAAAAAAACAATTTTATGACATGCATGTCCTACAAATACAAAAAGTTGAAGAAAACATCTTTATATTTAAGTAATTTGGCATAATACACATGATTTTACTACAAACCGGATTCCAAAAAAGTTGGGACACTAAACAAATTGTGAATAAAAACTGAATGCAATGATGTGGAGATGGCAAATGTCAATATTTTATTCGTAATATAACATAGATGACAGATCAAAAGTTTAATCTGAGTAAATGTAACATTTTAAAGGAAAAATATGTTGATTCAAAATTTCAGTGTCAACAAATCCCAAAAAAGTTGGGACAAGTAGCAATAAGTGGCTGGAAAAAGAAAATTGAGCATAAAACGAACAGCTGGAAGACCAATTAACACTAATTAGTTCAATTGACAACAGATTGGGTATAAAAAGAGCTTCTCAGAGTGTCAGTGTCTCTCAGAAGCCAAGATGATAAGAGGATAACCAATTCCACCATTGTTGCGCAGAAAGATAGTGCAGCAATACCAGAATGGTGTTACCCAGCGTAAAATAGCAAAGACTTTTAAGTTATCATCATCAACCGTGCATAACATCATCAAAAGATTCAGAGAATCTGGAACAATCGCTGTGCGTAAGGGTCAAGGCCGTAAAACTCTACTGGATGCTTGTGATCTCCGGGCCCTTAAACGTCACTGCACCTCAAACAGGAATGCCACTGTCAAGGAAATAACAGAATGGGCTCAGGAATACTTCCAGAAAGCATCGTCAGTGAACACAATTCACCATGCCATCCGCCGTTGCCAGCTGAAACTCTACAGTGCAAAGAGGAAGCCATTTCTAAGCAAGCTCCACAAGCTCAGACGTTTGCACTGGGCCAGGGGTCATTTAAAATGGAGTGTGGCAAAATGGAAGACTGTTCTGTGGTCAGATGAGTCACGATTTGAAGTTCTTTATGGAACACTGGGACGCCATGTCATCCAGACCAGAGAGGACAAGGATAGCCCAAGGTGTTATCAACGCTCCGTTCAGAAGCCTGCATCACTGATGGTATGGGGTTGCATGAGCGCTTGTGGCATGGGCAGCTTGCATGTCTGGAAAGGCACCATTAATGCAGAGAACTATGTTCAGGTTCTAGAACAACATATGCTCCCATCTAGACGTCATCTCTTTCAGGGAAGACCCTGCATTTTTCAACACGATAATGCCAGACCACATTCTGCAGCAATCACAACATCATGGCTACGTAGGACAAGGATCCGGGTACTGAAATGGCCAGCCTGCAGTCCAGATCTTTCACCTATAGAGAATATTTGGCGCATCATAAAGAGGAAGGTGCGACAAAGAAGGCCCAAGACGATTGAACAGTTAGAGGTCTGTATTAGACATGAATGGGAGAGCATTCCTTTTTCTAAACTTGAGAAACTGGTCTCCTCTGTCCTCAGACGTCTGTTGAGTGTTGTAAGAAAAAGGGGGGATGCCACACAGTGGTAAAAATGGACTTGTCCCAACTTTTTTGGGATTTGTTGACGCCATGAAATTAGGAAACAACAGATGTTTCCCTTAAAATGATACATTCTCTCAGTTTAAACTTTGGATCTGTGATTTGTGTTCTATTCTGAATAAAATATTAGATGTTGGCACCTCCACATCATTACATTCAGTTTTTATTCACAGTTTGGTTAGTGTCCCAACTTTTTTGGAATCCGGTTTGTAATTTTGTCACATACCTGGCGTATTTTCTTTTGAACTTTGCACAGCCAAAGTGAAACAGGAAGTGACATCAAAGGGGAACTCTTTAAAAAGGCCAACTGCCTGGTCTTTGTTTATTGAAATAATATTATTTGAACAATGGCTCTTCTTTGTCTGTGATGGTGACTCAAAACAATCTGAAGAAACATGATTCTTCCCTTCTGTCTGTGTTGTTAATCATGTAGCAATGCTCTGTTTACGTGCAGGTGTTCCCCTTTGACATCACTTCCTGTTCCTGCACATGAGAATATCTTAACAACTGTTCATCTCAGTGGCATGAAACTGTTTTTGCAATATGTTATTAATGTTATGTTTCCAAAAAATGCATTCAGAATCATTACCAAAATTTGATGCAACAGGCACTTTAATAGACCCGACCCCGGATAAGCGGAAGAAAATGGATGGATGGATGGATGGATGGATGGAGGCACTTTAATATAAAATTTGAAATAAATTTATATGAATGAGTTAAATACTAAATTTCTCCGAATTTTTTTATTTACATTTTTTACAAACTTATGTTCAGATAACATAAAAAATACAGAATTTTAAAATACAAAATATAGATAAAAAATTTTTTTAATGGTTTTAATTACCATATTTTCTGCCATACCTGTCGCACCACCCTATAAGTCGCATCAGTTCAAATATGTCTAAAAAAGTTTTTAAAAATCCATAAATATGTCTCTTCGCCGTATATGTTGCATCTATTATACGTCACCGCTGTCACGTCATGTTTGTTATGCGTCACCGCTGACAACCCGGAAATGTGGGTCGAACCTGGAAATGTGGGCCGGTGTTGTGCCAAAAATCGATGGGCTGTCAAATGTACGGGAGGACTTTAACAAGATTAACACTTAAAAACAATTATTTGTTTCCTCAAAATTATAGCAAAGGTGTGTCTCAGTTGAACGTTTACTTAATAAATGCACTTTAATGGTTAAATTAGCTGCATTTCGCCGGAGTGATGCAGCTGGTTTGAAGGTTGCTCCAAGCAGCGAGCAGAACGAAGGTGGAAGACTATGGCAAGCTGATTGTGTCCTTAATAGCTGGTGAAGATTCTCAGTCATTCAAGACATGGTAAATTCAAAATAAAGTTCAATACAAAAACAAAGTATAAAGTATAATAAATAAAATCCAGTTTTTTTTGTCTTGAACTTTTTTAAATTTGTCATTATAGCCACTTTTACCCACATGATACGACATGCCTTACTGCTACTACTACTCTGCTGACATCTAGTGGCTGAAAATGGTACTGTTCATTTTTTATTTTTTCAGTCAGAATGAATGAAAACGGTTATATCTCAGCCAAAAATTGCTTTATAAATATGGGAAAAAAAATCCATAAATATGTCGCTTCGGCCTATAAGTTGCAGGGCATGTAAATTATGCAAAAAAATGTGACTTATAGGCCGAAAAATAGGGTGCTCTTATTGACAACTCATTTTTATATTTTTCCTTTTCGCATTTGTTTATTTTCCCAGCTTTTAGCTTCTCATTACTAACTGTCAGCAACACCTCTTTTCCTCTTCCTCTGCCTCCTCCTCCCCGTCCTTCTGAGGATGAAACTCATTTTTCCACCCGGTCAGCTGTCAGCACCGTCTGTCCATCTCCTTCAGGGACCTCCTGCTTGTCAGCATCATCCCATAATGACGGTGTCGTCTCTGGTGGAGCAGAACCGTCCCTATTTTTAGATCAGAACCACGCTGTTTTTTAATAAGCAGGAAACAGAAACCAGAACCAGCCAGGGAACTTGTCTCTCCAGGTGTTTAGCAGGAAATTTTTTTTTTCTTATTTTCAGTCATGATTGCCTTTCTTCATCTAACTCAAGAGGCAAAATGTTTTCACTTTGTTGACAAATTAATGAAAACTTTTTGTCTAGTACAGGGGTCTGCAACATGCGGCTCTCGGGCTGTATGCAGGTCTTTGTAATTATGATCAAAACAGAGAAGATTTATATTTATGACTTTTATATATTCATTCAATCATTGAGCCTCGAGAACTCATTTACAAGAGAGACCTGAACGTCGTCGTTGTTTTTTTTTAGACGGCTGAAGAGAGACGGCTATGGATGAGTTTCTGCGAATGTACCAATAAAACTTCTAAGAAAACAAAACAACATAAAAAGTATTGATCAGTTTATGCTAGCAGCTTGTTAGCCTATTGGCCACTTTAATAATCTGGCTTCCAGCCAATTTATTATTATTTTTTTTTCACTAAAATTAGACAGAAAATTAAACCTTTTCAACACAATTGAGGAAACCCAACATTTTTCAGTCAGGTCATCTGGACAGTTTCTTTTTTTTTTTTTTTTGTGCTGAAACATTTCACCTTCCATCCAGAAGACTTCATCAATCAAGGAAACGCACAACACAAAACTGATTCTTCCCCCAACAGCTTACTCCAAAGTTGAACAAACCAGTTATGTTGGTGCTATCTTAGCACCAACATAACTGGTTAATTCATACAAGCAGAAATGTTTTTATTTTTTTATTTCTGTAAAGGTCGCAAACCTCCCATCAGGAAGCCTAAATCTTTACGACAGGATGTAGAAGCCTTAAAAATGAACTTAAATGTACGGAAAATGCTGCTGGAGATGAGACAACAGCTGACAAGGTCTTAAAGTAAGGTGCTGACCTTTGACCTCCCATCTGGTTCAGTCTGAGTGTGCGGCTCATGTCTCGAACCTCCACGACTCGTCTCAGTTAAGTCGTCTCTCCTCAATCTTGAGCCTTTTGGTTTTATATTTTGAAGCATCCCAATTTCCTGCCAGGGGGCTGTTCGTTTTGCTCACCAGATGCTCATTTTCAGGCAGACGTCGGATCAGGTTCACTTTAACTGGGGTCTATATTTAGACAAGAAGACGGCATGGAGACTGAATCAGCGGACTGGGTGCCACAGAAAAAGATCTTAGTGGACAAGTGGTGAGGAGGAAATCATGACGACGGCTTAGTTTGGTTTAAACGACTAACCTGGATTTTGTAGGTCATTCAGGTTTATTTAAAACCTATTTTTAAAGAAAACATAAACAAAAGAGTATAAAATATTGAGCTTATGAGGAGATTTACAAAACTACAAGAGCGATATTAACATAGACCACAGGAAATCCCCAAGGTTAATGAATTTAGTATTAAATGAAATAGATGAATGAAAGAGACCAGATTAAAATTGCATTAATCCAATATTTATTCATAAAATGACTCTGAGCTATTCCATTTAAAAGGTTTGCACTCCTCTGCTACGTGATGACCATAAATAATTAAGTAAGCAGCCACGATCAGGTGACTGGTTCTTAACGAGGCCACCGTCCAGGAACAGGAGTGTGGATTTACACAGCTCACATGTCGGAGCTTTGACTTGCTCCAAGTATGTAACTGAATAAATTTATTCGGCTGCTTCACTTTGTTTCATTATGTCATGTTCATTACATTTTTTTATTCTTTGTTCATTTTTTTTTTGTCTTATTTGTAGAAAATAAATGATAAATCTGATGAAAAACTATTGCGTATTCTTCGATACATGCACAGTTTGATTGTGTGGAACATAAACTCATTGCTCTGCAAAATGGCCACATGGTGGAGAGGTTTGAGCACCACCATGGTCCTGGGGTAATCTTCAGAGTCTGGTAGGGTTTCTTGTGCCATGTTGGCACCATGGGAGAGTCAAGACTTAAGAGTGATTCAAAAACATTGATGACGATGAAGAACAAAAAATATACTACTTTGCCTTGCACAAGGAAACTGAGGCACCCTCCTGGAGCCAGGCCTGGTTTGTGTCCCTGTTGATTTCTGGCATCATAATCTGGCTTTTACGGTCCAATCCACCTATGGCCATGAAGTAAAGTTCATGGACACTAATGGCTGAAATGAGCTTCCTCTGCAGGGTGGATGGGCTCAGCCTTGGAGATAAGGTGGTTGATGTGGTTAGGCTCCAAGGAAGGAAGGAAGGAAGGAAGGTAGGTAGGTAGGTAGGTAGGTAGGTAGGAAGGTAGGTAGGTAGGAAGCAAGGAAGGAAGGAAGGAAGGAAGGAAGGAAGGAAGGAAGGAAGGAAG
>NC_056520.1:14358726-14373707 GCF_014905685.2 Nematolebias whitei
AAGGAAGGAAGGAAGGAAGGAAGGAAGGAAGGAAGGAAGGAAGGAAGTTCAATTACAGATATTCAATCAATAAAAGAGTCAATATACGTGAGCAACACATAAAACATAAAGTGCTGCTCATTTTATTTGAGGATTATGCTTCTGTCGATGTCTGTGATGCCCTGTTTGAGGATCTATTACATATTGAGTCTTAAATTTCCCTCCAGGACAATGAAGGGCCTCTGACCATTCATCTGTTCATGTTTTAAAGCTTATCTGTTTTCAGATTGGGGTAACTGCACACTTTGCAAGCTAATCCAGGCATTCTTTTTCCAGGAAAACCTCATCTGAAATCCCAGAGTGCCTTGGTTTTTCCATCAGTGATTGTGAAAAACCCCTGTTGTCCAAAACGGAGATCCCTTTGAATCATTTTGTCAATTTTGCTGCAGACTTTCTAATAATATCGTAAAAATCCCACAAGCTTTGCATAATTTAAATCTCTTTTTGTTTACTGATTATCTCTTTAGGCTCTGCTGAAAATGGACTGCCAGGGTCTCGTTGCTAATTTAGTGCTGGACTTTGTTCTGCTGACCACGGCTGTGGAGGTGGCGTCGAGGTGGAGGGAGCTGGCTGAGAAACTGGCCCGAGTGTCCAGGCAGCAGATGGAGGCTTACGAGGCACCGCATCGCGACAAGAACGGCGTCCTGGACAACGAGGTGAACTAACAATAATTATCGTCTCCATGTTACCTGGTGGGTTAGGGTTAGTGTTGTTATTGCATTAAAATACAGTTCTTTTTCTACCTTGCTTTATTCAACTTTACTGGCACACCTTTCAGCTTAGAAGTTCAGTTTAAATAACAAAATGATTATGGTATTTAATTTGTGATTAAGATCAGACGTAACTGTACCATTTCTATAATAATAAAAAGTTTTTGTAAAAATATCCATGGAAATTGCTGCTTTTGGATGTTAAAAGCAAAGAAGGTGGACAAATACACTTAATATGTCTTGGTTTAACATTTTTCCCCATCAAAACAGTAAATTAGGATACCATACCATACCATACCATACCATATCATACCATACCATACCATACCATATCATACCATACCATACTATACCATATCATACAATACCATACCATACCATATCGTACCATACCATACTATACCATACCATACCATACCATACCATACCATACCATACCATACCATACCATACCATACCACTTTATTTACAAAGCACTTAAAAACAGCCACAAGGCAGACCAAAGTGTTGTACAGCAAAAACAACAAAAAAGGTTAAATTGTGTCTTCTGGACCAGTTTCTTTAAGTGAGGAATGTTTCGTCCCCCATCCAGAGGACTTCCTCAGTCTATGTTTTGCCAACCAGATCTGTCCCATAGGTAGCCATAACTGCTGTGTTTGAAGCCAACCTCCTGTTGGAATCTCAAAAGGTTTGTTTGAAACACAGCAGTGAAGGCTACCTGTGGGACAGAACTGGTTGGCAAAACATAGACTAAGGAAGTCGTCTGGATGGGGGACGAAACATTTCTCACTTAAAGAAACTGGTCCAGATGACATGATTTAACCTTTGTTGTTATCTACCTGGATGATTGTGCTTACAACCCTTTTTCTGACAAAAAGTACATAGATCGCACAGATGTAAAGATAAGAACTAAATGGCTAATGTAGAATACAGACAAGCTAAAAACAAATCACTCAGTGTCAGAAGCCAGGAAATTAAAGTGAGTTTTCAAATGAGACTTAAAACAATGAGAGAGGGAGTCTGCCTGACATGCAGTGGTAACTCATTCCACAGTTTTGGACCTGCAACAGAGAAAGAACTCTCATCTCTGAGCTTAAAACGAGTGCCTGGAACCAATAAAAGCATCTGGTTTGCTGACCTCAGAGAGCGCTGTGGAACATATGGCTGCGGCAGATCAGCGAGATAGTAGATAGGATATCATGGAACAGCCTTCTCCATTAAAGAAGTAGTTCTCCAGTTTCTGGCGTTTTCTCTCTAAAATAATGACTTCTTTCTGTTCTCTGACCCGTCAGTCCATGTGGAAACCAGCCTACGATTTTCTGCTGACGTGGGCCGCCCATGTTGGGGACAGCTACCGAGACGTGATCCAGGAGCTCCACCTCGGCCTGGACAAAATGAGGAACCCCATCACTAAGAGGTGGAAACACCTGACAGGCGCACTCGTTCTCGTGAACTGCCTCGACACGCTCCGCAGCGCTGCTTTCTGCCCCGCTGGTTCTGGAGATTTTGCCATTTGAACGTTTTGTTCCACATGGAAACTGTTTTTAATTCCTCGAATGACGGAGGAAGTTGCTGAAACTCAAAAGATTGATTTTTATTTAAAGATTGATTTTTATTTAAAGATTTGTTTTTACTAGGGATGCACAGTATTGTCAGCATGGTATAGGTATCGGCCGATATTAGCGATTATCGGACATCAGCCGTACCATCAAAATAACTCACCAATATAAACAGCGCAGATGCCTTTTTGTCATCTGTATTTGGTAGCAGGCCAAATTGACAAAGACCATGCAGAATAATGTAGTATTTTAATTCCACAGCAGAGAAAGCTATATAATCTCAGTAAGTAGGTCTAGAGAAAAAAATATTGGTATTGGTATCGGTTATCAGCCAAATAAGTTTTAACATATCGGCATATCGGATATCGGTCAAAAATCCAATATCGTGCATCCCTAATTTTTACCAAATCGATAAATATTAAACCACAGAATTTTAAAGTGGTTTGTTGAATCTCCAGGTTTTTCTCATCAGTACATGAGATTCTGACTATTTTCATCCAGCTTTTCTCTTTTTACATTGTGCTTTTTCTACCTCTTTTCTCTTTTTCCTGTTTTACCATCCTTGTATTTAAGTGTCTTCTCTACCTTTCTTTGTATTGTTGTTAGTCACCAGGTATTTTCTCTCTCCGCTCTCAGGACATCAAAGACCTCAAGCACTGAAGTAATAACATGACTGTGTATGCTATGACATTTTCAAAAGTTTCTTTGAGGCTCATTCACATTTTTTATACAGAAACTTTTTCCCGCCATTTTTCAAGGGCAGTTCTTTTAGCCTTAACCTCCTTTTACAGGCACTTTTGTAAAATAAAAGAAAACTGAAAAATATTTAAATGACACCAGTAGTTTGTTTATAAGTTTAAAAAGTGAAATCATGTGTTAGTCACTTTATTGCCCAAAACCTTGAGGCTAATGCTAACTCTTCTCGGCGCAGTCGTGATGGTGAAAGTACCGATAAATATTTTTCTGGTGATAAGATTCATGAAAAACTAAAGTAAGCTAGTATTAACAAAAATATATTTAAGTGGAAGATCATAGTCCAGTTTAATGTTAAATCTAAAGTATACACAATTTGTTTATACATACACAACGTTTCCCGCCATTTTAATGTGCAGTTTTTTTTGTTTTTTTTTAACTGCCTTTCACAGGCACTTTTGTAAAATAAAAGAAACATGTTTGAAAAATATTTATTTAATCAATAGAAGCCAGAAGTATGCTTACAAATTTGAACATTAGGATCAAAGTGTTGGTGAATAAAATACTCCAAACCGTTAGGCTAATGCTAACTCTACTCAGTGCAGTTATTATAGTCAACGAAAAATTTGTCTGATGATGAGATCAGTGGAAAACAACATGTAAGTCCAGCTATGTTAGTGGAGCTTTCATGTAAACACTCAAGTATATCACTACATTGGCATCAGAAGTGTTTGTAGCGGGGGGGGGGGCGTCCTCCCCCAGAATTTTTTTAATAAAGTAGATGCCATTTCCTTCATTCTGGCGTATTTTAATGGGTTGTTAAACATCTATGTTTACCTACATAAGTAAACGCTTGATTCAATAACTATTTTAGAGAGCATGACATAATGCCTCGCCCCCACACACCCTATCGACAACTTCCCGCACTAACGTGACGCTAAGCTAGCGCGCAGCACAAAGGTGTCTCCCCGTCATCCCCTTGCCCCGTCAAGTGACCTCGGGGAAACTTCTTGCGTTGCGATGAGTTATTGAAGGTAACCAGGCAAACACGGAGTGGACTTTAGTATTCTCCTATTAATCAAGTGGAATGGATTAGTTCACAAAGAAATAGAAACATCACTGGATGAACTAATATTTCATGGTAAATATGGTGGTGGGGGGGTCCAAACATATTTTTTTAATGTTTGGGGGACACGACCCTTTACATATAATTGTTGCGATGCCTATGCACCACTAGCTTATACAACATTTCCCGCCATTTAAATAGGCAGTTTTTTTGCCTTTAACAGAGCGTCATCACATACTTGAGCTCTACACATTGTAGGAACAATCAGTCAGGCAGTTTTTATTTGGATGAAATTTCATTTTTGCCACAGAGGTCATATAAACTTTGGACATTTGAAGAAATGACGCATATTTTTAATTTCTGTTTTTTTAAGAGCTCTTTTCCTGCTGTTAAACATTTTTACTTGTAACCTCAGCAAAGATCATTAGTCTGGATGTTGTATTTTTTAACTGTTTTCCTTTCTGTCATTTAAATGTTTGCTCTTGTATTGGATTTGTGACTGCTTCTTTGCATGGAACATGACTCAGACAGGAAGCATTTCTACTGAGCGCCACCTGAGGATTTACAGTTTGTAAGCATTTTGGCTTAGAGGAGTAACAGTGTTACTGATTAGAAAGTATTAATAAAACAATAATTGAACTTTACATTGAGGGTGACTGAAATGTGTGAAAATTTGCTTTAAAGTTTAGAAATTCATGTAAATTTGCAGTATTTTTCTTAGCTCTGCTGATAATTTAGCTTTAGTTTTTAATGGATTTTGCACAGATCACGTGTAGGCCTGTCTCGATAAACAATAAATCAATTAATCGCATGATAAATAAAAATTATCAACCTCATTTTCATTTATCGGCTTTATCGGTTCTTCGTGTCTCTCTTTCTACTGAAGACACTGGATGACAAAAGGCTCAACTCTAGTGCTCCTCACGGACTCCTCCCTTTCTCTTTAAAATCAGTTTTAACCATCCAAAATCGTGTTTTTGGATCGTTAAAAGCAGCTAAGCTAACAGGCCGACATTGGGGAAAAAAACTCCGTCTTGTCAAAGCTCCTAAAGTCACGGTTGAAACCTGTGCCTTCGTCGAAAAAGTTGCTTTTCTCTGCAAAATTAGAGAGAACTTGTTTTTATTAAAAGCTTTGTGTGACAAATGCTATGATAAAGAGCTCAAAACATACCGAGCGTCCGCCATTTTGAAAACTGAAAAACAAGAACAAGAGACAGCCCGTGTCACGTCAAGTGTCCTCCCTCCCATTTTTCTTGAAGAGACACGCTGCTCGCTTCCTCACTATCATGAATCCTTTGGTTCAAGCGCCCTTATACTGCCATCAAGTGCTCAAAAAAAGTACTGCACAAAAATTAACCTACTTTTCTTCTTAAATTTGACATAATTACTAATGTCAATTTTCAAACAATATTATTGTTTATCGCAATAATTTCTGAGACAATTAATCGCCCAGCAAAATTTGTTATCGTGACAGGTCTAATCACGTGGAGTCTCAGGTGGAAGATGGGACTCGTGGTACGGATCCAGAGCAAAACTTACAGCGTCTTTATTCAAGAGATCTTTCAGAATCACAGAGTGGAGGGTAACTGGAGACAAACGTGATCCCACAAGGGGACACAGACGAACAGAAACCACAGAGAACTGAAAGGCTCTTTGAGGGCTGGAGACAAATTAACTCAACAGAAAACACCTGAGAGTAATAATTAACCGAGGACAGACACAGGAGCAGGAACCAGGGGAAAACAGACTGGTGTGAACACCAAAACCCTGAAATAAGACTACAAAAGTGAGTACAGAAAACACCCTTCTGTCATAGTATGTTGTATGTTTTATTCCATGTGTTCTTTTAGTTTTATTCCCGTTGCGTTTTCCTGTCTTTTGAATTTCTTGTGTTGCCACAGAGAACTAACTTGATCGATTGTTTTTACGCCGGATGCCCTTCCTGACACTACCACAGCCCTCTGTGTGGGGCAGAGAGCTGCCATCTAGGGTGCCCAGGGGAGCAGATGGTGGGGGTTAAGGGTCTTGCTCAAGGGCCCAGAGTGGGGAAAATGAGGGTGGAGGCAGGTGTGGACGCTTCACCTTTCCCACCCGCATTTTGATGTTGTCAGTCCAGGGAGTTGACCACAGGCTCGCCTTTTCGAATCTTTGCGCCACCCCTTCCTGTATGATCAACTTACAGTTGGAACGGCAGCAATTTAACAGCAAATGGACAGGAATTTACAGGATCCATTAAAAACAGCACAACCCAGACATAATCTGCATTCAGGAAACATGCTTAAATCTAATCTAGATTTTTGTCATTAAATAATATTCCAGTATAAGACGCAAGGTAAAGGAGAGAGGGCTTTATTATTTTGATTAAAGAAGGAATTCAACACGGATTGTTAGCAAAATAATCAGATTTAGAGTTTATAATAATCGAAACATGGACAAGAAATGAAAATGTCAAAACTGAATTATTACAAAAGACTGTCTAGAGAAACGCTGATAACCTTATTTCCCATTTATATTGGGAAAATGATTTTGGTGGGGTGATTTTAATGGACACATTATGGAATAATTATAATGATCTAATAATGGAAGAGATTATGAATAATAAACATCTGGTTTGTTTAAATTATGGAAGCAGTAGAAGAATTAATATAAGAACGGGTACAGAATCAGCAATAGATCACACGTTAGTTTCAGACTCTGGCAGGAATCAGTTCTTAAAGACACAAGAACAGGCAGTGACCTCTATCCCATAATAACCCAACTGGATTTAGGAACACTATGACACAAGGGGGAGCACAGAGATGGAGTTTCACTACTTCTGACTGAGCAACATTTATGGTAAGTGAAAGCGAAATGGCAAAAATAGATTTAAACGTGGATATTGATCAGTTCAACATGTCGTTTGTTCATCTATTGCCTCGAGCCTTTGGGTTTTGTTTATGTCTTGGATTCTACTCCACACTGAAACATAACATCATGATAGAACACAACCAGTTCACTATTTTTATATATTATAGTGTAAGTGTTTGTGAAGCATTCACACTATTGTGATCCATTTTTCTTCTGTATGTTTTTTGACGCCATTCTCGTCGCACAATATTTGTGCTATTTCAATAAATCACAAATCAAAACGTTCAGCTCGTTCAGGACAATCCTGCTATGACTTCTGGTATTGGCGCAACTTTAGCTTTTTGAAATATTTAGCCTTTTCTGCCAGTGTTTTCCTCAAAGAAAGTGAATTGAGCTCATTTTACATCCTTCAGATCTTTAGATCTGTTTACAAACTTTTACTACTCCTTTCACATTTTGTTCTGCTTCAGCTTATTTCAGTTTTCTAGTGCAAATTTAAACTTTTTTCAGCTACTTTCAGCAGTTTTTTTCAGCTGTTTTGTGCTCCTTTCAGATTCTTTCTGCTTATATTTTTGTGCTTCATCTAATTTCTTTATGCCAATTTCAGTTTATGCTCCTTTCAGCTTACTTCTGCAAGTTTCAGCTTTTTCTGCTGCTATTTCAGCTACTATATGGCTGTTTTATGCTAATTTACGGTAATATTTTTCAGCAAATTCCACTCTTTTTTTTTCACTGATTTCAACTTTTTTCAGCATAATTCAGCAAAAAATCTCCACTTCCTTCTTGTACAGTAGATTCAGCTTTTTCTGCTTTTTTAGCCATTTTTCTTTTTGTTAATTTAAGCTTTTTTCAGATAATTTCCACGTTTTTGCGCTCATTTCTTCTTCTTTCAGCTTAATTCGGCAAACGTTCTTTTTGCTTTCTTATGCTAATTAAAGCTTGTTCTACTTTTTCAGCTAACGTTTTTGCTGATTTTAGCTGTTTTCAGATAAATTCAAGTTTTTCATGGTAATCTCTGCTACTTTGTTTAACTTCTTTCTGCTAATTTCAGCTTGTTATGCTCCTTTCAGCTTTTTTCTGCTAGTTTCAACTTTTTCTGCTATTTCAGCTACTTTTTAGCAGTTTTTTTTTTTTTTTGCCATATTTAGCTTTTTCAGCTAATACCACATTTTTTAGCTTATTTCAGCACATTACACTTACTTCTGGTAGTTTAAGCTTCTTTCTGCATTTTCAGCTACTTGTCAGCTTTTTTTTTTTTTTTTTGCTTATTTCAGCTTTATATCTTATTTCCAATGTTTTGTGCTCGCTTCTGCTTATTTAAACATAATTCAGCAAAAAAAAAGTGTTCTTTCGGCTTTCTTCTGCTAACTTAGGATTGTTCTTGCATTTCAACTACATTTCAGCATGTTTAGCTACTTTCAGCTGTTTTTCAGCTAGTTATTCTGCAATAAGCATTCACACTCCATTTTTGCACAAAATGCAATTTCTCTAGTTAGTTTTGTGAAATTTTTCTCAATTGCAGTTATGAATAACAATAGTAAAAATTTGCTGAACAATATACTGTATATATACATGGTTTGCTTAGCTTTGGTAATAAACTTATGTCCATTATTAAGTACATTTAATTTGATGTATTTATTTATTTGTTGGGAAAAACTGGCCGCCCTCGGCTACACTCACACTTACAAACAGTGCCGTAATAATTTTTTTAAATGAAGCCTGACTACTGGACAATGTGACCGACGGTGTTATTAGAGTGTTTGCTAAAGCTAATAGCAACATAAGCTAGCAACATGCTAGTTAGGAAAATACGCTAGATGAGCCCACCCAATGAGTGAGGGACACACTCTCAATGGAGACACACCTACACTTGTGTAGAACCAAAAAGCAATTAGAGTGGTTCTTAACAATGGAGAAGGGGCTTATGGGAGAGGTAGGACGCATCGTGGACAGGTCTCGGTCCATCACATGGACAGATAAAGACAAATGAGACGGACATCAGGATATCAAACACATGCGGTAAAATTCACTCTGCTCGTGCACAGTGTCTTATCTCAGGCCGTGTTTAAACCTGACGGATCTATGAAATGTTTGCGTTGATGTTGATTGAGGGGGGGAAACGGTTACACGGTTACTCTGCTCGTTAAATCCTCCGCAGTTTGAGTAACAGGTGACAAACTGATGCCGTGCTTTTTGTATTTGAACGACACACACATAGGCCTGTCGCGATAAACAATAAATCAATTAATCGCATGATTAATGAAAATGATCAACCTCATTTTCATTTATCAGCTTTATTGTTTCTTTGTGTCTTTCTTTCTACTGAAGACGCTGGATGACAAAAGGCTCAACTTCGGTGCTCTTCACTGACCCCCTCCCTTTTTCCTTTTTCTTTAAAATCTGTTTTAACCGTCCAAAATTGTTTGGTTTTTTTTGGATTGTTAAAAGCAGCTAAGCTGAGAAGCTAAGCTACGAGCTAAGCTAGCAGGCCGACCTCGGGAATAAACCTCCATCTTCTCGAAGCTCCAAAATTCACAGTTGAAACCTGTGCCTTTGTGTAAAAAGTTGTTTTTCTCTGCAAAAAGAAGCTGAGAACTTGTTTACTGATTTTTTTTTTTAAATTAAAAGCTTTATGTAAAAAATGTTATGCTAAAGAGCTCAAACCATCGAGCGTCCGCCATGTCGCCATGTCACGTCAAAGGGGCCTCCCTCCCATTTTTATTAAAGAGACACGCTGCTCAACGATCCATCCTTTGGTTCAAACAGTCTTATACTGCCATCAGGTGGTCAAAAAATGTACTACACACCAAACAAATGAACATTTCTTCTAAAAGTTGACAATTAATTATTGTGAAATTTCAAACAATATTATCGTTTATCGCCATAATTTCTGAGAAAATTAATCGCCCAGCAAAATTTGTTATCGTGACAGGCTGACGCACACACACGGGCGCAGGTGCTTCAGTCTCAAGCATGAAAATATTTCGATCCAAAACGGTGAATACACGAACGTTCGTTTGGACCTAGGATGAGGTTGGTTTGCTCCAACCCCTTGAAAAAGGGTGAGTTGCGGAAACAGCCCCCTCCTGTCTGACGTTGTTACAATTTTTCGTCTACTCACGCAAAAGCAGAGGAAATATTTAATGGAGCAGTTTGTACTTGCATGCACTTCCAGTTTGTACATGCCTGATTAAATGCTGGAAACTAACGGGTAAACATCCTTTTAAAAATGGTTTTATTTAAAAAAAACTGAAAAGAACCTTTTTTATGTCCTGCAGTGATGAGTTTTATTGCTGGTCAATCGAAACTGTCTCTGTTCATTCATTTGAATTTAAATGTGGATATTGTTCAATGAACCATGTTCGAATGTACGAATACACGCACTCCAACACAAACTCATCCTCATACGCTCTCATTATTATTCACTCGCACGGAGTTTGATGTTCTTAATTAAAGCAGATAATTATTCTCCCTCAGAGGACAGGACACCTCGGTCGTCCTTCGCCTCTCGATGACTCACTCCACATTCCTGCTCGTCTCCAGGAAACGGTTTGAAACTCGACACCAAGGCTGAGTCCACATTGTGGTCAGTGAGGTGGGAAATAATTTGGTTTGGCTTTAAAGTGGGAACGGCAGGCTTTCTGAGCGTCTTTGTAATGTTTTTGTTACTTAACTTTTTTTGATTTTCGTTTTATTTTCAAACTCATTTTTTAGTCCAGTGCTTGAACATTTTTAAATCTTTTTTTTTCCAATTTTTTAATCTCTGGCTTCATTTAGATGCAATCTATTTATTTGTAACCTTTTGTTAAAAGAAAGAAAACCCATCGTCACTGAAATAACTTGAAGCGGACAAAAGTAATAATAAGAAATAATTACTAAAAATTAACTAATGAAAATCTGTCACTGTTTTTGAATTTTGGTTCAACAGAATGCACTTTAAAAAAAAAATTTAAAAAAATGTCGGCTCCAAGGAGATTCTGGCAAACCATCAGGTGTCTGAGGAGGGGAAAGCAGCGCTTTACTAACACTGTGTTCATTGAAGGTGGAGTCCTGTTGACCTCAACCAGTGATGTTGTCAGAAGGTGCATGAATACTTCTTGGACCTTCTCAATCCCATGGAGGAAACTGAGTCTGGGCTATAAGACCCATCTCCAAGCATCTCGATGCTCCTCTGACTTCAGCTGATTATTCAGAAGTTTAAGGTCCACAGGACTGAAAACAATTCCTGCATGTGTCCACAGAGAAAAGCTGATGGCAAAACGAAGAGACGAATAATTCGAAAAGGAATCCAAAGAGCCCAGAACAACTTCCAAAGAGATCAGAGGTGAACTCAAAGGTCAAGGGTCATCAGTGTCAGATTGCACCGTCCATCGCTGTTTGAGCCAAAGTGGTCGTGATGAAAACCGACTTAGGACGCCAACTCATTAAAAAAAAAAAAAGCCAGACTGGAATTTGCCAACATGCGTATTGACCAGCCACAAAGGTTCTGGGAGAATGTCGTGTGGAGAGATGAGACAAAACTGAAGGTTTTTAGGTAACATCAGACCTAAACATGACACCAAAAAGAACACTGTATCTACAGCGAATAAATAAAGAAGCTTGCTTCATTAATTCAAGCAGCTTTTGAAAATGCAAAGCAGGTGAGATAAAAAGCTCCGGGACAAGCTGCAGCGCTTTGATCCGGACTTGGAGCTAGATGCAGCTCAGGACGTCTGCAGCCCCCAAAGTATAACCTACGGTGGCCCTAAGGTGTAAATGAACAACATTTGAAAAAACAGAATTACATTTGAAAAACCACAACAAAAATAACAAAATCACAACAACATTTGGAAAAAATTTTGAATTACATTTGAAAAACCACAACAAAAATAACAAAATCACAACAACATTTGGAAAAAAAAATTGAAGTACATTTGAAAAAACGGAATTACATTAAGCCAAAGCGGAAGTGGCCAAAGCGGAAGTGGCCAAAGCGGAAGTGGCCGGAATCCCATTAGAAAAAATGGAATTGCATTTGAAAAACAGAATTACATTAAGCCAAACAGGAAGTTGTTTTTTTTTACTTTATTAACAGCATAAAACCGAACAACAGAATAATATACAGTACATCCTGATGCATGCTCAATAATCCAGATAGAAAAATCTAAAAAAGTTAAATCAGGTCCTCTGGAGGCCTCCGTGTTCAACTGTCCCCATCTTACAATGCTGTTATTGCTAGTATCACTCAGCCCCCTGTGAATAGCAAGCAACCATCAGGGTGCTAACGATCCATTGTTAGGTTGATGGTCCTCCTTAATCATGTGAACAGCTAGTTTTGAATGTCAACAACAAACTGATTGAGCCACTATGAGAAGGTTCTATTTATAAGACTGAGCTGAATACAGCTTCTCAGACTGAAGAAGTCTTTCATATGGAAGATGAAAAGTTTCTACAATTTTATTTATTTATTTTTGTTGTTGTTGTTTTTTGAACATCCAGAGGACCTGACTTAACTTTTTAGAAAAAACCTTCATGTTTGGCTTAATGTAGTTCCATTTTTTTCAAATATAATTCTGTTTTTTCAAATGTTATTCTGTTTTTTCAAAAGTAATTCCATTTTTGTTAAATGTAATTCCATTTTTTTCTAATGTGATTCGGGCCATTTCTGCTTTGGCCACTTCCACTTTGGCTTAATGTAATTCTATTTTTTTCAAATGTCATTCCGTTTTTTCAAATGTAATTCCGTTTTTTCAAACCTAATTCCATTTTATTCTAATGTAATTCTGTTTTTTCTAATGTGATTCGGGCCACTTCCGTTCGGCCACTTCCACTTTGGCTTAATGTAATTCAATTTTTTTCAAATGTAATTCTGTTTTTTCAAATGTAATTCTGTTTTTTCAAATGTAAGTCCATTTTTTCTAAAGTGATTTGGGCCACTTCCGCTTTGGCCACTTCCGCTTTGGCTTAATGTAATTCCGTTTTTTCAAATGTAATTCCGTTTTTTTAATGTAATTCTGTTTTTTCAAATGTAATTCTTTTTTTTTCAAATGTAATTCTGTTTTTTCAAATGTATTTCCATTTTTTTCAAATGTAATTCTTTTTTTTTTTTCAAATGTAATTCTGTTTTTTCAAAAGTAATTCCGTTTTTGTTAAATGTAATTCCATTTTTTTCTAATGTGATTCGGGCCACTTCTGCTTTGGCCACTTCCACTTTGGCTTAATGTAATTCTATTTTTTTCAAATGTCATTCCGTTTTTTCAAATGTCATTCCGTTTTTTCAAATGTAATTCCGTTTTTTCAAACCTAATTCCATTTTATTCTAATGTAATTCTGTTTTTTCTAATGTGATTCGGGCCACTTCCGCTTTGGCTTAATGCAATTCAATTTTTTTTCAAATGTAATTCTGTTTTTTCAAATGTAATTCTGTTTTTTCAAATGTATTTCCATTTTTTTTTTCAAATGTAATTATGTTTTTTCAAATGTAATTCCATTTTTTCTAAAGTGATTTGGTCCACTTCCGCTTCGGCCACTTCCGCTTTAGCTTAATGTAATTCCGTTTTTTCAAATGTAATTCCGTTTTTTTTCAAACGCAATTCCATTTTTGCAAATGTTGTTCATTTACCCCTTAGGGCCACCGTAATAACACCCTCCAAGCAAATAAAACCCCTCTATCTGGTTTCTGTCACGTCTCGGGCCTTCAGCAACTCCCTCACCGAGGATCCTCAGTCACGATGATTATCAGCACTCGTGTGTCAGCTGGAGGCTCGATCATTTCTCTTCAGAGAGGTTCAGTCACACTGACTTATTTTCAGTTTCTCTTTCTTAGATAAACAGAAGAAGTGCTTTAACCATTCTAATCAACGCGGGGAATGAGACAGGCAGTGGGGAGACAACAGAGCCGTAGAAGTGAGTGTTCTTATTAAATTAAAGTGTGTGTTCTTGATTCGTCTCATTGATCTCACACAGGCTCATTAGAATAAAAATCGACGACGTTGGAGGACGGTGAGAACAATTACTGATGACTTTGGTTGTTGTTGTTTATAGACTGGATTTCCTTTATCCACCGAAACGGCACAAATGTTTCCACTTATTCCGACTAATTGGACCATTTGTTTTAGCTCAGAGAGATCAATTCTTTTATCAGATGGTCAAACTGAGGCTGCGCTAAAAAAAAAAAACTGCAGCTTTTCACGATTCATCTGGAACAGGCTAAAAACTGTCCAGATGACCTGACTGAAAAATGTTGGATTAAACTGAATAGTTTTAGTAGTTTTCCTGTAATTCCTTTGCAAATGCTGATTTGCTTTTGCCACTTTATTGCCTTTAAGCTAATGTATTCATACCCATTTATTCACAACAGACTCATGTTCAGGCTGCTGTTTAATACACCATATTATTTTACATTATTTGTGTTTAGCATATATCTTAGATCCTTGTATACTATCTCTTTTTATGCTTTATATTCTTTTTGTTTTGTTGCTATTTTTCGGTGTCTCTTGGGTACACAATTTCATTCCACCTCGTGTACCATGTGAGGGATTTACCTCCCTACTAACAGGTGCTGTATGTACCTGTATGAACTTAATGCATACATTTTTTTGTTTGTTTGTAATTGGGAAAAGGCTTAAACCTGATGATCAAATTATTAATTTAACTTTTAAGATTTTGTTGTTCAGATCATTCTCTCCTTCTCTTTGAGGTCACCGGGTCATGTGTTGCCATGGAAGCGTGCCCGTGAGGAACTGGTGTTTTCAATCAGCCTCATTGGGAAAAGCCACACTGATTGAGAGGGAGGGGAGATGTTTTGGATTCTGGTTGGGTTTAGGTTGTTGTTTAGCTTTAAATTGTTTAAATTATTGTTTTAAAATGTTTGTTTTCTCTAGAGATTGAATTGAGTTAAGTGCGATATTTTCATATAGAAAATGTAAATTTGGCCTCCACCCCTCTTAATTAGAAATGGTACAGGCTAATGTTTTAAAAGCTGGATGGTTTAAAACAGTGGGGACTCTGTTTCTTGGTGGTGGCTGAGGATAGTGGAAACCATGTCTTTCTGTTGTGAAGCTGTAAGAACCATGTTTTCGAAAAAGT
>NC_056520.1:14374107-14387561 GCF_014905685.2 Nematolebias whitei
GTGTGTGTGTGTGTGTGTGTGTGTGTGTGTGTGTGTGTGTGTGTGTGTGTGTGTGTTTTTCTTGCTGCCCAGGCCATTTTTAAACCTGAAAAGTTTTGACTCTGCCCTCAAGCTTTACATACATGTGATGCGAATGACAATAAATAACCTTGAAATATGTGAAAACAGAAAACACTGTACGTTTTATTTCTTGAAAGTAGAATACTTAATTTTGCTACAATTTAAAAGGTTGCATAGTGTTCCTCATTTTACTTTCACTTATTCTCCTCGGTCACCCTTTAATTTACAGAATCAGAGCACCCACTGGTGTCCTTTGCATGCAATAGCATGACACATTTTCTCTTTCCCTGAAGCAGCTTATATGTAACATTTTCACTGCATTACTCATTGCAGAAAGCCAAGTATGTAACATTACCATTTCAATGAATCAACAGTAATATGAAAACTAAGGACCGTATTATTTAGACAGCATTATAGTAAATTTAACCACAGTTTCACTGTCAACCCTAATCCTCATAGTATGAACTGTTAAATTTGTAATTTCAATTTAAACATGTTAGTTTTCTTGTGTTGTACTTTAGCAGAACATTAGTACATCTTAACTGGTCGTAAAGAACATGTACCAGTCTGAACAACAGTGATTTATATTTAGTTTTCACTTTATCTTACAAAACCCGTTAACCATCTTGGTGCATTTCTAGATCTCTGACTTCTTCTACGTTTAGCAGCCAGTGGTGCCGCCGAGGTCTGACGTCACCTTGCACTCTCTGTACATACGCACCTTGAATGTCAGGTGCACATGTTCAATTTTGCCACACATTTATGTAAATGGATACTTTCACAGTCATCAGATTTGGAAACGTATGCAACAAGTCTTTCTTTTGAAAATGAGAAGAAAAAAAAAAAATGTGTGTGTGTGTATATATATATATATATATATATATATACATATATATATATATATATACATATATATATATATATATATATAATAAACTGCAATCATGAATAAAGTGTTATTTTTTTCACAGAGTGGTGTAGATAGACATTTCTCTGTTTATGTTGTTTAACCATTTGTGTTGTACGACGGAGCTTTAGGGCCATGCTAAGAAAAAAATTAAGAAAAGTCATAAAACTACGAGAATAAAGTCATACTAGAAAGTTCCTGGAGAAACTTTGACGGGGACTGCCTATTTATTATTAAAGTATTATTAATAATAAGTATTATTAATAATTAATAATATTAATAATTAATTATTAATATATCATTGATTTATTAATTATATAAATATTAATATATTTGATAATAATATTGATATTAATAAGTAACATTAAATATAAATTATTAATATTAATAATGATTATTGTTATTATTTGTCATTATTAAAATGAATCATTAATAATTTATGGGTTGGTTTTTTTTTACTAATTGATAATAATAGTGATAATAGGTGCCTTCCATGCATGTTGAACCAAAATGGCTCCCAATGTTACTCAGTTTCTTTGAAAAGTTTTCTCCTATTCATTTCCTATGGGAAATTTGCCATTTTCGTTAGCAAAATATGTCGCCATGGTTAGGCCAATTGCCAATAAAATTAATAGCACACATCTCGGGGCTGGGCCGGTCGTTTGGATATAACTTTTGTAGGGGTCCACTTTGCGGTTTGGGCCGCATTAAAGTTGAAAAAGATACGCTTTTCTGATGTATAATAATAAGTGGGCAGTCACCAACTAGTTCCTGGAGTTGGTGAAATATTGCATCTTTGTTCGCAAATTACTTCGCCATGGTAACTTGAAATGCCAATAAAAGTAATAGCACACATCACGGAGCCGAGACGGTCGTTTGGTATAACTTTTGTAGGGGTAGACGCTGTGGTTTGGGCCGCATTAACGGAGATAGAAATGTAGACTCACTTCCGAGGTGTAGAATAATAGGTGCCTGCCATGCATTTGCATGGCAGTCCCCAATAAGACTTCTTTTGCAGCTCTTGTGTTTTTTTGTTTTGTTTCGTTTTTTTTTTCCACGAGTCGGATCCACAACGCGACCTGTCAATCAATCCAGTAGGCGTGTCAGCAAATGACCAATCCGAAGTTAAATGAGTCGTAATATTATCCAAACTCCAACACGATAAGGCAGGGTAACTGCCTTTAACTGTGGTAAAATGAAGAATGTTGAGCATTTGTTAAGTTATACTTTGGTATTGGTTTAACAAATAAGGAGATACTTCATCTGTTAGCACATCAGCATATTATCACTATCAGGACTTTGAATCTGTGGGGTGCCATTTGTAAAGTTACACAGTCAAAAATTAACATCAATATTTTTGGTTTGTTTATTAGTCTTTCATAAGAAAAAAAACTTGTTTAGTTTTTTCTTAGTGATTTTTCACCATGTCATTCATACATTTATAGATGTCATAGTTGCAAACTAAATATTTAATTTATAAGCTAAATATTTAGTTAGCAAGCTAAATATTTACTTCCACATTAAATATTTAGATTACAAACTAAATTTTTATGTCCAAGCTAAATGTTTTATTTACAAACTAAATATTTAACTTGCAAGTTAAATATTTATTTAGCAAATTAAATATTTAGTTTAGGAATTAAATGTTTATTTTATAAATTAAATGTTTAGTTTGTAAATTAAATATTTAGCTTGGACAATAAATATTTAGTTTGGAAATTAAATGTTTAGTTTTGAAAATAAATATTTAGCATGGAAATGAAAAAATTAATTTACACCTAAATATTTAGTTCACTAACTAAATATTTAAATTGCAAGTTAAATATTTAGTTTGTAAATTAAATGTTTATATTGCACATAAACATTTAGTTTGTAAACTAAATATTTAGCATGGAGCTAAATATTTAGCTTACAGTAAGGTGGTACGCTCTGATGGGTTGCAGCACAGTTCTCTGCAAGTAAGGAGCATTTTGCTTCGGATTGGTCTTTTTTTTACTTTTTTATTCTAACTAGTGTTGTCTTTAAAAAAAGGCATAAGTTTATGGGGCGTGGGGGGGCATGGTTCTGAGTGCAATGGATGTCTGGAGAGATTATGTGACAGCCGTTTCTGAGTGACATGCATTCAGAAATCGGAACAGACCTGCTTCTACAGGTCCTGAATGATTTTTTTTTCTTTTGTTATTTCAGAGATGAGAAGTTCTCCTTCTCCTCTGGCTACATTTTCTCCAAGGCGATCTGCCATTGCAGCGCAGTTTCAAACTTCAGCTGGATTTTGGATGAGCAAAAATGCCAACCTATCCACATAATTATTTGTACATTGACAGCAAAAGTTATCAGCTCTGGGCCAAATATAGGTGAGCATTTGGCCTGGACTCGTAAACGGATTTGGGCCCGAGGTCTCTTGTTTTCCAATGGCCCGTAACCAGCATGGATCTAGGTCAGAGTCAGAGGTGGCCCACAGGTGCTATAAATACTACATTTGGGCCATATGTGGCACAAATATATAATTCTTATTTCATTTTTAGGCTAATTTGGTCCAGACCCCCTGCCCCCTGTTCTGTTGCCACTGTGTACTGTACATGCTTTTTGTAGTCATAAGGCTATATGAGCTCAAATAAAATTTTGACATAACAGATCCACCACTGGACAGATCAGAACACCCACTGGCGTACAGGCTAAAATATCAAAATGTGTACCCACATCTGTTTACACTGGCGAAACACTTACCTGTTCGCTCAAGCCCACACAGATGGAGGAGACCATGATCCTGTGCGGTGGTTTTTGGATCAAACGCATTCCGACACAAGGACGCTACTGCCACGAGGTAGAGATCCTGCCTTCCCCCTCCTGGTCCTCGAGGAAGAACAAATGTCCCAGCGCCAGGTGGACCGACTGACGTGCGAGTCCAGCTCCTCCTCATCTCCAGCTCTGTTCAGCTAGTCGGGGTGGACATCGGTGGAGGACACAGAGCCGGAGAACAAGCTCTGCTCCATTCCTGCCCCTCATCCTCATTGCCGCCACCGAAGCAGCAGAAACCGAACCCGGAAGCAGTCCACGGCACTCATTCCGGCACCTTCGACAGTTCCGACTCGGCTCGGTGGAGCCGAGTTTCCAGAAAGCAGTCCCGGCGCTTCAGTGGGGATGGGTTCCATTGCCTCACCTCCCAGTGTTCCAGTGAGGGCAGAATCCGACACCTCACTGCCACTTCAAGCCACTCCTGCTCAGTCCTGCGAGACTGAGCCTCCTGAGCCTAGTCCCCATGTCTCCACGGTAGCGGGTCCCGTCGCCTCACCTCCCAGGTTTCGGGTGAGGGCGGAACTCAACACCTGACCCCTGCATAGAGCTCCTCTAAAGACTGGACCCAAAACATCTCAGCTCCTACTACTTTACTCAAATAAATCAGATTCTACAAAATCTCCTCTCCTCTGCTAAAAACAACTTGGACTGTTTAGACACTATACTCTCACTCGCAGAAAGATTCTTACTTTCCCAACCCTGTCTCACCTTGGTCCCAGAATACCAGCAGCTTCTAACTGGAATAAAGACTTTGAAAACACAACCTGAACCTGTTCCTGATTCAGATTCAGACCCTCCTGTCCCTGATCCTTCCCCAGAGTCCCAGGTCTGCCCACGCTTCAACGTCTATGGAGGGTCCCAGGTCCGCTGACGCTTCAACATCTACGGAGGGTCCCAGGTCCGCCAACACTTCAATGTCTCCAGAGAGTCCTACGCTAGCTGCGTCTCCAGGGGATCCTGCCACAGAAGATCCGAGCTCTGAGGGGTCCTGGACGACGCCCTCACATCTCCTGCTCCAAGGGGGCCCTGGTGGACGCCCCTCACGTCTCCTGCGCGGAGGGGTCCTGGAGGACTCCCCTCCCATCTCCTGCGCCAAGGGGGTCCTGGAGGATGCCCCTCACGTCTCCTGCGTCTAGGGGGTCCTGATGGACTCCCCTCACGTCTCCTGCACCCACGGGTTCCTGGAGGATTCCCCTCACAGCTCCAGCACCGAGGAAGTCCTGGAGGACGCCCCTTATGTCTCCTGCGCCAAGGGGGTCTTGGAGGACGCCCCTCCCATCTTCTGAACCGAGGGGGTCCTGGAGGATGTCCCTCATGTCACCTGTCTCAAGGGGGTCTTGGAGGACTCCCCTCACGTCACCTGTCTCGAGGGGGTCCTGAGGATGCCCCTCACATCGCCTGTCATCCTTGGGTCTTCATGTCTATGCCTGAGATCTCTGTCACCTGCAGTCTCAATAAAAGCAGTAGTCTCCCTGGGCTCATCAGTTTCTAAAGCTCTTCTAGCCTCTGTGACGGCTGTGGTCCCCACACCAGAACCTATGGTCCCTTCAGTCCTCTTTCTCCCCATGCTGGGCGGTCATGGTCTTTTAGGGTGTCTATCGCCAGTCCACAGAATCTGGTGCCTTGTGCTGGACAATCTCCCGGCCGCCTGCCTAACATGTTCCAGGACATTGGACGGCCTCCCAGCTGCACTCCTGACCTGCTCCTGAGCTTTGGACGGCCTCCCGCCCACCAGACCTGCCCCGGCCTGTTGGACGGTCTCCTGGCCGCCTGCCAGATTTGACCCAGCATTTGGGACGCCCTCCCGGCTGCCCACCTGAACTGTAACCAGCCTAAGGACGGTCTCCTGACTATCCAGACATTCTTTGTTTTCCCTAGTTTTGTTTAAGTCTAGATCCCAGGCTCTTGTCCTGCCGGTTTTTTGTTTTGCCTTCGTGTGTTCTTTGTGCCCTCCATCCTTGCGGTACCTCCCTCCTCCCACCCAAATCTTTTGGGGTGGGCTCTTTTTGGGATGCCAGGAGGCGTCCTTGGGGTGAGGGTATTGTAAGGATGATATCCCTCTGTCAGTCTCCCCGTGTCTGTACTCCCTAGTGTCTCAGTAATTACCCTGATCAGTTCCACCCGCGTGTTCTCCAGGTGTTTGTAATTTGTCTTGTATATAAGTCTGTGTATATAAGCCCTGGTCTGTGTCTCAGTCTCTGCCGGTGCATCGTCTGGTATCCTCCTGTGTCCCTCGCGTATCCTGACCTGTAAGTGTTTGCTGCCACGTCAGCTGTTTATTTCTATTATTAAAGTGTTTACTTATTTTACGTCATGACCTCTGCATCCTGTTTGCACAAATGGGTTAATTCCTGTTCAGCTCAGCCTGAAAACCGTGACAAAAACATACCTGTTGTTCCAAACTGGCATATTATGTAGTGTGAAATTGTGTTTGTATAGGAGTTTCCAATAGAGTAGGACCTGTTGATGAAAATCTGACAGTTTGATGGGTTGTTATAATCGAAGTCACATCTCAAGAGAAAATCTATTCCACCTACAGCTTAAAAAATAAAATTAGGAATCAAAAACCAGAAAGCTTCTGAACCGTTACAGAATTATTTCAACCAATTAAGTTTTAGAACACCATTCATGGTGCTAAAATCAATGACATTACTGCCACCTTCCTCATAGCTTGTAACTATATCTTCTTTTCTGATGTAATGACATTTGTTCTTCCATATAAGTTGATTTTGTTTATGGCTCCAATAGTGTGTGGTGGGACTGGCAGAGAACATGCTTGGTAGATCAGTCTGGATAAGCTCTTCGTTTTGGTTAGGAGGGTTCTTCCAAAAATGGTGATATCCCTTTGCAGCCAATTGTTTAAAAATTGATTTGCATTTTTCAATATTGTTAAGGATACTCTTCTTCTCAGATACTGCTCTATCTTTACAGATCAATATTCCTAAATATTTTACTTCTTTCTTTACTTTTATATTATATAGTGGTTGCAAAAGATAATCATGAGTGGTCAGAATTTCACATTTATCTATATTTAATTGCAAACCAGAAGCTTTAGAGAAACAATCTATCGTGTGTAACACTAATGGAATTTGACTACCGTTCTTTAAAAGAAAAGTTGTGTCATCAGCCAACTGACTTATAACTATTTGTTTTCTAAATACGTTAATGCCTTCAATGTCTCTGGTCTTAATTAAAATAGATAACACTTCAGCTCCCATTACAAACAACAGAGGGGAGGATGGGCATCCCTGTCTTATTCCTCTTATGACCTCAAATCTAGGGCTAGTCCTTTGGTTCAGAGAGACTGAGCTGTTAATATTATTGTAAAGCATTCCCACAACATTGAGAAATTTTTGTCCAAAACCAAAATAAGTCAGGGTCTGCATTATAAATGGATGCTCAACACAATCAAAAGCTTTGTAAAAGTCTAAGAATAATATATAAACCTTCATTAATTAAGTCACTGTAGTCAAGCAGATCTAACACAAGTCAAACATTGTTGTGTATTGATCAACCTTTAAAAAAGCAGATTGTGTTTCGCAAATTATTGTTGAGATCCCTTCTTTCGGTCTTGCTGCAATAACCCCAAAGAGAATTTTGTAGTCTGTGTTTAACAAAAGAATTGGTCTAAGATTGTTTATTATTTGTTTATTCTTACCTGATTTGGGAATTAAGGTAATTAAACCTTCTTTCATACTAGGAGTCAACATCTTTCTCTCTATACATGCATTTATAACCCTAAAAAGAAGATTTTCAATATCATTCCAAAAAAAATCTATAAAAATTGCTGGTAAGACAATCGGTGTCTGGTGATTTTATTTAACTGCATTTTAGAGAGCACTGTCTCTTAATTCCTCAGGTATAAATTCTGCCTCACAGATTTTTAAATGATTCTTCAATTTGTGGAAACTTATTTTGAATTTTCTCAAACAGATCATTAGAGTCATCTATTGAGACTGTGTAAATAAAGATTTAGTTTTCTATAATCTTACTGTCATTGCATTCCTCATCATTGATCAATACATTTGTTATAGAGTTCCTTTGCTGTCTAATTCTTTCTAAGCGGTTAAAATGCGCAGTATTTTTTTCCCCATCTTCAATCCATCTTGCTCTCGACCTGACATAAGCTTTGCAAATATAACGCATCTACTTTAGTTTGTAATTCCATTAATACTGGGCTATTTGAAATAGAAGAGTTACAAGTTTGATGAATTTCTCAGAATAAATCATATTCATACGGTTTTCCTTTCTTTATAAGCTCTTAGCAGGAATATATAGTATCCAATCTTATTTTATATTTAAAAAAAATCCCATTTATTTATGTAATCTGTGATCGACTGATCAACTTCCACGTCCTTGAAAATTTTTTTTAACCTTAGTGCAGTATTCCTCATTGTCTAATAAACTGGCAATACATTTCCCATAGCTTTTATGTCTCAGTTTTTATACTAGGACCTAATATTAAGCTTATGAAGCAATGATCAGACAGTGGTGCTTTAGAAATTCCAGACGTTGTGGTGCATGACAAAAGGTCATCACTTATTAACCAATAGTCCAATCTAGACCTGCGTTGCCTGTTAGGTTTTATCCATGAATATTCAGTAAGTCCTGGGTTCAATGTTCTCCACACATCAGTTAGGTTATCTGTCATAAAACTATTTATTACATTGTTGTGTTGTTGTCTGCCTAATCTTTGAGGCCACCTATCCAGCCATTCATATATCAGTCATATTCCAGTCTCACCCAAAATGCCATGGTCAGTGACATACCGTGTTTTAAATACCAGTATAACCTGAGATAATTCCTCCAGTAGAGCTCTGTTTAAGAAGTCACTATTAAAACCGTAAACATTAACTATTATGAGGACCAAGTGGTCCATTTTGATCACCACTGTTAACCAGTGTCCCTGTGTGTCTCCTTTGTGTGTCAGTATTTTCCCAGGGAAACCGTTAAAACAAATTGCAACACTCCCAGTTCGGTTTGTACCGTGGCTGAATAAAATCTCGTCACCCCATTGGCTAGCCCAAAAAGTTTCATCTGTACTCAACGTGTGAGTCTCTTGAAATAAAAAACAGTTTGATTTCTGTCCTTTCGAAAACAAAAACAACGCTTTCCTTTTGATAATGTCTGTTAAACCTCTAACATTAAGCGAACCAAATGAAATTTTCTCATTTAACATTAAAGAACTATTAAAGAAGAAAACAATGAAAAATGGTTTAAACCCAAGATCGTTGGAACAATTAACAAGACATGTTTTTCAGTAAGCAGGCTTAAACTGAAGTCCCTTTAAACTGACACCTTTGCGGCTTTTCTGGCTTGATCGATGAGTGGCCACCGGTGATTTCTCTCCTCCCAGTCCTCTTTGGGGAACATTTCAGCAAACTTGATGCCTTCGTTGCCAATGACGTTTCTGTCTTTGTTTTCCATCTTCCTTCCCAGTCTGTGTACAATGTCCACTGCTTCCTCCAGCTTTGACTCAGACTCAGGAACGATGCGCTTCAGAGTCTGTATGACTACCGCCCTGATATCTTCATCTTTCTCTTCCTTCAAGCCTTTTATATGAAGGTTCCATCTCTCCTGCTCTCTGAGCCTTATTTTAAGGTCAGCATTCTCCTCTTGTAGTTGAACATGTTGCTTTTCCAACCCTTTCACTTTTGCCTTGCACTCTTTAACTTTGTTAGCATTAAACTCCACTGCTTTGGCTAGGCTAGCTAGCATGACACTGCTACGTGTCACCTGTTGCTCAATATTGTCAGCCTTCTCTCCAAGCGACATAATACTTTTCATTATATCTCTGAGAGAAACTTCTTCCTCCCCTTCCTCTTCAACTGACCTGAGTCGTTTTTCCCCTGGTGTCTTGCTTGGAGTTGAAGGTGCAAGAGACGTCCCTTTCCCTTGTATTTTGAGTGGGGAGCTCCATGGAGTAGACGTGGTCTTCGTTTGAAGCTGCTTCTTTCTTTTTTGGTTCCACTTTAAGTTTGAGAGTGTTGAATATTTCTTATCTAGACTGGTCCTATGGTTTTGATCTGCTCAGAGAGGGGATTATAATGAAATTATGGCCCGGTTCTGACTGGGTTAAACTGGACCAGCCACTCTAAAAAGAGTCTCCCTGGGATTCAATATCCGTCAAGGAATAGTTTAATCTGCTCGCCATATCACGCAGAAAGGCTTTTGGAGCACCGTCTCATATTTCCTGACACGTCATAACCACATAAGATCCATTGAGATCACACTTAGCCACGCCCCCTCATACACTGATAGGTTGAGCTCCCCTTCTGTGAAGGAGGAGTCTTAGGACCCTATAAATTAGTAATGACACGGGACATCGGGGCTCTTCTTCCGGGTCTGTGAATGCGTCACAGACTGGAGAGTCCAGCGCTGTATATTGTAATCTTTTCCTGCCTTTTTTAATATAATTGATACAATTTAATTGACGTTTCCTTGATTTATTGATTAGTATGAGTTGCCACTTCTGAGGGAGGTTCGAGCTGGGGGAAAAGACGTGGGCTGGAGGGGGGTTTCCAGATCCGGTGGTCCGCAGCCAGCTCCCGTCTAGTGTTAGTGTTAGTGTTCTGGGAAGCCATTTCTGTCTTTCTGTTGGAGAAATAACTTAACTGATGGGTGAAATTTAGGACTTGCTAAGCGAGATCCAGAAAACACGACCGCTCAACCCGCCATCTTGTCCCCACCATAGGCGTCGCAACCATTATATGTGAAGGTGACAAGTCCCCCCCCCCCCCATTAAAAAAACGTTCATTTGGACCCCCACATTAGTTCAGGCGGCTTAGTCTCTTTCTTCGTGAACAAATCCATTCCACTTGATTAATAGGAGAATACTCAAACCACTAAAACTCCATTCCAGGTTTTCCTGGTTACCTCCAACTCTAAACACAGCAGCCTGTTGCCACGGTCACAATATACGGTGGTCACAGAATATGGTGTAACACCTGCAGTGTTTCTGTGCGTCTCCTCCTGACTCGGCAGAAAACGCGCACAGGTGGAGGAGGTGGAGACACCTCTGTGTTACTCGCTCGCCAGTTTAGCGAGCTTTGTGCGACATATATTCATGTTAGGAGGAGAGAAGTGGAGCGCTACGTCTGTAGCATGTTGGCTTAGCAGTAACTGTGACGCTGTAAGACGCTACAGGTGTAAGAGACGCTGTGTGTTCAGGTGCATTAAACTTCAAATATCTTTAAAACCCCACACCTTATTGTCCTCAAGCTTCGTGAAAAACATAATTTAGATGAGTCGTGTTGAACACACGTAAAAATGTCTAGTGATGTTTTTTTTATTTTACAATAAACACAAATAGTGCCGACCTGACGCTCTGTATTAAAGTGTATTAAAGTTCAAATTACGTTAAACCCACAGCTGAATTTACACAAACTTGGTGAGAAACATTTTTTAAATGTGTGGAATTAAAGGAAATCTAGGTGAAATGCTGCTTTTTTGTACACTAGTGAACACCTTTTTTTTTTACGCGCGCACACATGCACATCATTGTGTGTCCCCCCACATTACGGATGCTTCTGACGCCCTTGGTCCCCACTATATAAGATGTAAGATTTGTGCACAGCTGAGACTGACTGAATGACTGACTGGAATATAGAGAATGAGGTGGCTTTACGTCAAGGTTAAACCAAAAACTGAGTGAGTGTGATATTCTCCAACTTATCCTGCCCTTAAGATGACAGCGCCAACAGCTGACATGTCCACGCTGCAACCTGTCCCAACTATAAAGACATCTGCCATGCTCATCAACCAGTGGTGTGCTCTGATGAACACCTAGCATAGGGTGGGGAGGGTGGAACACCATCATTTTGCAGAAAAGTTCCGTTTTGTTCCCATTTTTTTCTCTCAAACGTCTGTTGTTCAACCTTGCAGAAACCAGGTTAACGCCTATGTTAACGCCCTCTCCTGGGCCTTTATTGTGAAAGTAATGAAAGCAGAAGTGCTTCATTCTAGTGTCGCTCTTCTGCTTGAAGGATGTCTGCAAAGAAAGGAGACACTTTGTGCGTCTTTATCAATGGAAAAAAGGTATTTAAAAGATTTAAAATGTTCAAATGACTGCTAGCGTTAGCTTTAGCCACTTTTGACCAGATTATTTTTTTTTTTTATCAATCAATCAACCTTTATTTATACAGGTAAATCCCATTGAGCCTCGAGGACTCATTTACAAGAGAGACCTGATTTCAACAAAGAAAGATGACAACAATGGACAACAGCAACAACAATAAACAGTTATAAAAAAGCATACTACAGGTTTTTTTTTTTTTTAACAAATAGGATGGCTAAAAGGAAAAGGTAACAAAACAAAAAACAGCTAGATTCCAAGACAAATGTAGAAAAACCAAAAACAGGAACATGTCAGCATTGGTCCCTGCCAGGTGTCCAACAGATTCTTAAAGACACTTAGAGAGGTCAAGGTCGAGAGCTTCAAATCTTTTTGTAAGATATTCCAGGAAACAGGAGCGGAATAGGAGAAGGCCCTTTTGCCTAGTTCAGTCCTCATTGAGGGAACACTGCAGGTAATAATGTCCTGAGAGCGCACTCCGTAGCTGCACTCACGCAGAGACAAGTAGGAGGAGATGTATGAAGGCAACAGACCAAGAAGTGATTTAAAGATGAAAATATACCAGTGAGAGAGTCTGCGTGAAGTTAATGATGTCCAGTTAACCAGTGAATACAGGGTGCAGTGGTGGGTACGATAATCACAGCCAGTTATGAATCTTAGTGCACCATGATAGACAGCATCCAACATCTGCAGGGTTCTTGTTGGAGCGTTCATGTAAATAATATCACCATAATCAATTGAGGGAAGGAAAGTCACAGATACAAGGCGTTTTCTAGCATTCAGGGTTAGACAGGATTTGTTTCTGAAAAAGAAACCCAGTTTAACTTTCAGTTCCTTTATCAAGTTTTCCACATGGAGCTTAAAAGAGAGATGTGAGTCGACCAAGATACCCAAATATTTATAGGAATCAACAAACTCAATGGGGACACAATTTGAGGATGAAATCACAGGAAGAACTGCTGGGACCAACTTCCTATTTGAAAAAAGCATCCCTTTGGTTTTGTCGGCATTTAGGACAAGTTTGAGGCGAAACAAATCAGTCTGGATGATGTTGAATGCAGATTTCAAAAGCTGGAAAGCCTTAGCAACAGTTTTAGCTCGACAATAAACAACTGTGTCATCAGCATAGAAATGTATGGATGCATTAGGGATGTTTTTACCTACATTATGTATGTAGATTGTAAAGAGGGTGGGTCCTAAGACTGAGCCTTGTGGTACACCATTGTTGACTGTTAAATAACTGGAGGAAGTACCATTATGTTGAACACATTGCCTCCGGTCTGAAAGATAGTTAGAGAACCAACCAATGGTGTGATCTGAGAAACCAATTTCTGAGAGTTTATGACACAAGATGTCATGCTCCACAGTGTCAAAAGCTTCAGACAGGTCTAAGAAAAGTGCAGCACAATAATCCTTAGCATCCAGTGTTTCAATGACATCATTAAGAACCTTCAGTGAAGCAGTGGTTGTGCTGTGTTGTTTTATCTTTATTATTTACTCATTTTTAGCTCCATTCATCTAAGTTTTCAGGATCCAGCTGAGATTTCCTCCAGCCTTACTCGAGATAAAAGTTTAGTTTTTATCAGAGACAGACTAATATCGATGTGAGGAAAATAA
>NC_056520.1:14387961-14408423 GCF_014905685.2 Nematolebias whitei
TATATATATATATATATATGTTTTTAAACTACTAGATTGGCATTTGTTACCTGTCAGATTCTGTCACGGATATGTTTGTCCAAAATAAAAGCCCAGCTGCCCAAAACTCAATTTAGTTTGTGTTTGGAGCCAAAACAGCAAAAGTTTTCAATCTGTGATCTCATGTGGCCCTCAGTAGCTTGGGTCAAATATGTTAATTCAATGTTGAATTATTGTCAGAACGGTTAATTTTTGGTTAAGATTGAAGATTTATCAACCTTTAATCAATCATTCAGTTCTAGCCAATTAACCAATGTTGAAAAGATGTCATGTTGTTTTGTGGTTGATTTCCAATGATTGCAATGCTACTGTCTAATCAAGTGTTTTTCAAAGTGGGGGCCGTGGCCCCCTGGGGAGCCCCAGAAAGCTGGAGAGAAGAAGAAGAAGAAAAAAAAAGTAATAATAATAATAAAAATTGCCCACTAGATCTGTCATTTCCAGATAAACACGCTTGAAAGAGGTTAAATTTATTTTTGTTTTAGTTCCTCTGGTCAACAGTTTCTTGAAAAGTTGTTTGAAGGTATGCTCACCCCCATAGTGATGTGCAGATTGATACCAAAATATCTATACTATCAATACTAGAACGTTTCGCTCTAGAATCGATGTTTAAATCAAACTATCGATACTTTGATATTTCAGTCATTTCAGGTCATGCGTATCATTAACAGAAAGATGGTGGAAAGTAACTAAACTATTGAGATCTTGTCTAAATGATACGCGGTTGGAGGGAACTACTTTTTCTTCCACCTGAATAAGTGCGTAATGCGTTTCAGCGGAGCGGCACGCTGCTCGTCAGTCCCTCAGTCTGTAGACACAGCGGAGCTTAACAGAATCATGTGTGAAGCTATTTCAGCTCCAAAAACAGTCAAGAAGCGGTTTGTGGAAAATCTGTAAAGAGCTGTAGCAACACTACAAACCTTGTAAAACACTTCCTGTTAAATCACAACACAGAATATGAGGCATTGATGAGGTGGACAGAGAGCAAAGAGTCAGGTGCTGCTTCTGCTGTGGAGGAGTCCCTCAGGGCTGAATAACTATCCAGTTACATAGGGAGGAAATGTGGAGCTTCAGCTGTGCTAAGAACTGCTGCAGTTGGAGTTGTTCAAATTATGAAATAATTAATAAAATTAATTCATGCTTCAACAAATAGTTGCACAAGTTCAGTTTGGAGTAATAATATGTGTATCCTGAGATAATCTCGCATGGGCAAACAAGCCTAGATTTATTCAGGTATGGTTTCATAAAGAATAGATCATTTAAAGTGGATTACATGGACCAGGTGTCATCAGATTATACAGAGCAACGGTGATAAAACAGACAAAATAAATACTACAAAATATGGATAAAATATAACAAATTATCTTAAACATATATCTTTTTTTATTTAATAGATATTTAATACTTTATTTTAATAGTTTCATAATTTTCCTTATTTTCTTATTTTTATTGTTTGAAAAAACATTTTCACATATTTTGTATGATGTTGTGTTGTTTTCTTTTGTTTTATAAGCTCAGACTAAATGAGACCACTACCTCAACATAGTCCTGAGTTTGAAATAAATTACTTTGTCTTGCATTCTTTATGCAGCTTTGATTTGAATACACTACATTTTTTAGGTTAACCAGACACATTAGGTGTATTTGCGCAAAGTATCAGTATCTGTATCGATACCGCCGATACTTGCAAGTAGGTATCTCTGCAGACAAATTCGGAAGGCGTATCTGGAGGGCCACATCTTGTTGGACGATTAAAAAATGGGCGTATCTAGAGGGCCACATATGATTGGAGAATAGTAAAATGGGCGTGTCCGGAGGGCCACATCTGATTGGACAAAATAAAAAGGCTGAACTAGAAAGTTCCTGGAGAAACTTTGACGGGGACTGTCTATTTATTTAAAAATTATTATTAATAATTATAATATTAATAAATAATTATTAATATATAATTCATTTATTAATTATTATAAACTATTTATAGATTTGATAATAATATTGATAATAATAATATCAAATAAGTAATATTAAATATAAATTATTAATATGTATAATTATTAATGTTATTTGTAATTATTAAAATGAATCATTAATAATTTGTTGATTATTTTTACTAATTAATAATAATAATAATAATAGGTGATAATAGGTGCCTTCTATGCATGTTGAACCAAAATGGCTCCCGACGTTACTCAATTTCTTTGAAAAGTTTTCTCCTATTCATTTCCTATGGGAAATTTGTCATTTTTGTTAGCAAAATATGTTGCCATGGCAACGCCAATTGCCAATAAAAGTAATAGCACACATTTCGGAGCTGGGCCAGTCGTTTTGATATAACTTTTGTGGGGGTCCACTTTGCGGTTTGGGCTGCATTAAAGTTGAAAAATATATGCTTTTCAGGTGTAGAATAGTAAGTGGGCATTCACCAACTAGTTCCTGGAGGTGGTGAAATATTGCGTCTTTGTTTGCAAATTACGTCACCTTGGTAACTCGAAATGCCAATAAAAGTAATAGCACACATCACGGGGCCGAGCCGGTCGTTTTGATATAACATTTGTGGGGGGTAGGCGCTGTGGTTCGGGCCGCATTAACAGAGATAGAAATGTAGACTCTCTTCCGAGGTGTAGAATAATAGATGCCAAAAAGCCGTTTGTGTTAACCACAGACATAATATGTCTATGGTGTTAGCTGGTTCAACATTAGTGGCGTCTCCTTCTCTTTCCGCCTCTCTTAACACAGAACTTCCGGTTACATTTCAAAATAAGAGCAACATAAATGGGTAGTGGGGAGGGCTAAATGTTTGGTTTTTAACACCTAACCATTACATTAATAAACAAAATCCGTTTGGTTGTTGAATAAAGTGAAAATAGTTCAAATCGATTCATAAAGAAAACAAAATAAAGTAACCAAAATAATAATGATACCTAAACTGGCTTTGAGACAAAGGATGTTTCCTTTAACTTTACATTTTCTTGTTCAACCTGTAGTCACTGCAGATGAGTGATTGTCAGTTTCTGTAAGATTTCTGCAACTGGAGCAGGTATTTCTGTTTACTGGTTAACTTCCTCAGCTGTCTCACATTTTAAGGGTCAACCCTACTCCATGTTTCAGCTCCTTTCATAGATCAGATCTCATAGAAGACACTTCTAAAGAGCAAATTTAGTTTTTTAGCATTTGTTTTGGGTCATTATCTCGTCACAGGACTCATGATCTTTAATTGAGACCAGACTTTTTGGACAAATGGGAGCAGGTTTTGTTTCAGATGCTTCATATTTCATTGTACCCAGACCACACTCAAGCCAGTCTGTGTCAGGTGCAGCCTACAACCCAAGAACAAAAGAGAATCTTCATGTGTTTGACAGCAGATATAACGCTGGTTCTTAGAAACCTTCAGTTTAAAAAAAAGCTGAAGTAACTTATCTAAAGAGCAGCAAATACAGTTAGCCAATCAGTGTTTGCCCCCTATAAATGCCCACTTTTGGTCTGCAGAGAACCCCTTCTCGATACTTGCATGAACTTTACCAAGTATCATATCGACCAGAAAATCCTGGTATCGAACAACACTACACCCCCATCCTCCTGCTCCTCCTCCTCTTCTCCTTCTTCTTCTTCTTCTTCTTCTTCTTGGTGAGTTTAATGGCGGTTGGCAAAAAACAGTAGGTGTGCATTACCGCCACCACTGGTATGGAGTGTGATTCATCATGGGATAATTCTATGTGTATGTATGAGTAAACTATATATATTTCAAATTCTATTAATCAACTTTGTTTTCTTAAAGTATCTAATTATAATTTGTATATGTTTGTTCTCTAAGTTGTGTTGTAGTGCATCTATTAAGTTTTTCTTTTATCTTTTCAAACTCTCTCTTCATAAATCTTCGTTCTGCTGCATATTTTTGACATTCAAGTACATGTTGTATAGTTTCATCTTGTCCGCAGTGCTATGCTAAACAGCTCAAACTGCAACGAGCGTGCGCCATTTTGAGAACCGAAAAACAGGAAGGAACATGTCACATCAAGGGGCCTCCCTCCCATTTTTCTTAAAGAGACATGCTGCTCGCTCCCTCATTACCTATCCTTTGGTTCAGTCTTATACTGCCATCAGGTGGTCAAAAAAGTTACTACAGTTAAAACAAATTAACCAACATTTCTTCTTAAATTTGACAATAATGACTAATTATTGTCAAATTTCAAATAATATTATCGTTTATCGCAATAATTTCTGAGACAATTAATCGCCCAGCAAAATTTGTTATCGTGACAGGTCTACTTCTTTGTTAGGGCACTAATGATCAATTGTTAGGCTGATGGTCCTTCTTTTAACATGTGAACAGCTAGTTCATGATATCACCAGTAAACTGGTGGATCCACTATGATAATAATAAAAATTTGAAGAAGATTAAAAATTGTCTTTTGTTTAAACAGGTGACGGAGGAGCATGCAGACCCTGAGACCATGCTGTTGTCCTTCCTCAGAGAGAGACGTATCCTTTAGACCAAAATCCGTCTTTAAAATCAAATCATTTTATGTTCCTAATGACGGTTTTATTCCTGAATTCTATTCCAGTCAGGCTAACTGGAACCAAGTCCGGTTGTGGGGGTGGAGGATGTGGGGCGTGCACTGTGATGGTGTCCCGCTACCAACCTGCCACCAGAACCATTGTGTATCCTTTCCGAGGTCTCCTCTGGCCCTGCTGTTTCTCTTAAAACTGTTACAGTTCACACTGAACAAATGTGCTCAATTTACACAATAGCCTACTACTATTCAGTTTACTTTAGTTTAGTTATTTAAATCCTCTGACTTATTTATATTATTAAGTCACTCTTCAGTTCACAATCCCTCATTTCTAGTTCACATCTGAACTTTTTATTTTAACTGCATTTGATAATGTTGCTAAACTCCCATCTATCCACTCAATCTATTAAATCTCAGTAGTTGAGTTAATTCTGACTCAGTATTCACACTGTTGTTTTCCTGTTGGTGTTACTCTGTGCATGTTTTCGGCATCTAATATCGTCTGTAAACTTTTTGCTATTTCAGCCGTTCACATACAAAAAAGTTCCAATAATGCTCAGTCAGGTCATGTGGACAGTTTCTTTTTTCTAGAGACGTTTCACCCTCTATCCGGAGGGCTTCATCAGTCTGAGGAGCTCATCACCACCATCTTATCTCCAGCAAACTGGTTGGTCCACTTAAAGAGTATACTGCTTTGTGGGGAAACAGTTTACTTGGAGCTCTTCAGACTGACGAAGCACAAGAGGGTGAAACGTCTCTAGAAAAAAGAAACTGTCCAGATGACCTGACTGAGCATTATTGGATTTGGCACCTGGATGATTGAGCATGAACTTTGTTGCCTTGAACCACTTTGGCTGTGGCTGCCTGCCTGGGAGGAGTCGATGAGGGACAGGACAGCCCCCAGAAACCATCTTATCACCAGCAAACTGGTTGGTCCACTTAAGGACACCTCAAACTTGTCTTAAATGTCAATAAAACAAAAGGGATGCTTTTTTTTAAACAGGAAGTCAGTCCCAGCAGTTCTTCATTCGATTTTATCCTCGAATGGTGTCCCTATTGAGTTTGTTGATTCCTAGAAATATTTGGGTATCTTGGTCGACTCGCATCTCTCTTTTAAGCTTCATGTGGAAAACCTAGTAAAGAAACTGCAAGTTAAACTGGTTTTCATGTCAGAAATAGATCCTGTTTAACTCTGAATACTAGGAAACATCTTGTGACCTTCTTTCCCTCCATTGATTACGATGACATTAGTTACATGAACGCTCCTACAAGAACTCTGCAGATGTTGGATGTTGTCTATCACAGTGCACTAAGATTCATAACTGGCTGTGATTATCGCACCCACCCCTGCACCCTGTATTCACTGGTTAACTGGTCATCATTAACTTCACGCAGACTCTCTCACTGGTACATTTTCATCTTTAAATCACTTCTTGGTCTGCTGCCTTCATACATCTCCTCCATGTCACTACATGAGTGCAGCTACAGCGTGCGCTCTCAGGACATTATTACCTGCAGTGTACCCTCAGTGAAAACTGAATTAGGCGAAAGGTCCTTCTCCTACTCCGCTCCTGTTTCCTGGAATATCTTATGTAGTTGTTAGTTTTAGTTTCTATAGTCATGTGAGCAGCTGGTTTTGGTTGTCAGCAGCAAACTGGTTGATCCACTAGGAGAATGTGTTATTTATAAGACCGAGCTGCATACAGCACCTCAGACTGAGGAAGTCTTTTGGATGAAAGACGAAACGTTTCTACAATTTTTTTTTTTTGGTTTTGCTTTGTTTTATTTTTTGAATGTCCAGAGGACCAGACTTAACTTTTTTAGATTTTTCTATCTGGATTATTGAGCATGCATCAGGATGCTCTTTTATAGTTGTCTATTGTTGTTGTCATTCTTTGTTGAAATCAGGTCTCTCTTGTAAATGAGTCCTCGAGGCTCAATGGGATTAACCTGCCTAAATAAAGGTTGAATGGAAAAAAAAAAATAAGGAGTTTACTGCTTTGTGGGGAAGCAGTTTACTTGGAGCTCCTCAGACTGATGAAGCCCTCTGGATAGAGGGTGAAACGTCTCTAGAAAATAATTTTGCACTTCCTTTGGAAATCAAGGTCCCAGAGTCTGGAGGAAGAGAGGAGAGGCACAGAATCCACATTGCTTGAGGTTCAGTGTCAAGTCAGTGATGGTTTGGGGTGCCATGTCATCTGCTGGTGTTGGTCCACTGTGTTTTATGAGGGACAAGGTCAACGCAGCCATCTACCAGAAAGTTTTAGATACTTCCTGCTTCTGACCAACTTTATGGAGATGCAGATTTCATTTTCCAACGGGACTTGGCACCTGCACACCGTGCCAAAGCTACCAGTACCTGGTTTAAGGACCATGGTATCCCTGTTCTTAATTGGCCAGCAAACTCACCTGACCTTAACCCCATAGAAAATCTATGGAGTATTGTGAAGAGGAAGATGTGATGCACCAGACCCAACAATTCAGAAGAGCTGAAGGCCACTATCAGAGCAACCTGGGCTCTCATGACACCTGAGCAGTGCCACAGACTGATCGACTCCATGCCATGCTGCATTGCTGCAGTAATCCAGGCAAAAGGAGCCTCAACTAAGTATTGATGCTGTACATGCTCATACTTTTCATCTTCATACTTTTCAGTGGGCCAACATTTCTAAAAATCCTTTTTTTTAAATTGGTCTCAAGTAATATTTTAATTTTCTGAGATACTGAATTTGGGGTTTTCATTAGTTGTCAGTTATAATCATCAACATTAAAAGAAATAAACATTTGACATATATCAGTCTGTGTGTAATGAATGAATATAATATACAAGTTTCACTTTTTGAGTGGAATTACTGAAATAAATAAACTTTTCCATGATAATCTAATTTTACGACCAGCACCTGTATATTCTCAGAGTTTATTAAAAGTACTGTCTCTAACAAAATAGTGTAACTGCTCACTACAGCTGAGATGGACCAGTTCCAGATGTTGAACCTTTGAGATGGACCAGTTCCAGATGTTGAACCTTTGAGATGGATTTTGTCCACTTGGAGATAAAACTGGAAACACATTTCCTTCTGTTGCTAGCTTTGGATGGCTTGGAGTAAACGGGGACGCAGCAACCGGTGCTGTAGCAGTGCCAAAAGTTTTTTTATTTTAACGTTTCGGTCAAAAGCCGTGTGTGAGAGAGTTCAGTTTCCCTTCACTGCCCCATCAGGCATTTCTCAGCCAACGCCTGCTTAATGCCGCTCTGTCAGCTCCACGGAGCTGCCGTCACCACGGTGGAGGGCATCGGGACCTCCAAGACCAGGATCCATCCCGTTCAGGTCAGTGAACCTCAAGTTTTTGCCTTGTTGTTGTTCCCAGTTGTGCCACCAGAAGCACATTTTTACCTATTGCAGTTTTCAAAATCACAGGTTTTCTTTATGTAAATTTTGAGCAAAGTTCATTTTTAGTGGAGCATCACAGTTAAGTTGGCACTATCATAATTTTAACCAGGCACCAAGAAAATTAAGCCAGAAATTGTTATTCCTCAGACTTTAAAGTACATTAATAGTCTTATAATGGGATTTATTGTCCTAAAAGCAAAAACTCATTGTCAGAATGAACTCGGAATGAACATGAACTCATTGTCAGTGGCCCCGGGGGCCGCTAGTTGGAATAGCTCTGGTTTAGGACGTCAAAAGCTCTCAAGACAAATATTTTAATATTGTGATAAATACTCTAATGTGTGTAAAAGTTGTCATCTTTATAATCGTTATAAATAAGATAAATGATCCCTCAGTATGCAGAGGTAATAGGTTTTTCTGATGACTATTAGATTTATTCTTTTTTTTTTTTTTTCGACTGCTCCCTTCTTCAGGGGTCTGACTCGCCAGAAGATATGACGATTGTTTTTAGGCTGGATGCTCTTTCTGATGCGACCACCGAGCTACCACAGCACACAAGTGGAGCAGAGCACTGCCATCTACAGGGCGCCTGTGCGAGCAGATGGGGAGTTAAATGGGATAAATGAGGGTGGATGCAGGTGGAGGTGCTTCACCTTTCCCACCCATATTTTGATGTTTGGGGTCAGGGGGATTCAAACTGGCGACCCCCAGATTTATCTATAATTAGCGGTGATACAAAATGTTGACTTTTTTATGCACAAATTGGATAAAACCAGACAATCGAACGGCAGTAAAACACATTTGCTTGTTCCCATTCAGCTGAAGGTGCTGTTGTGTTTTCAGGAGAGGATAGCGAAGGCTCACGGCTCCCAGTGTGGCTTCTGCACCCCGGGGATGGTGATGTCCATGTACGCCCTGCTGAGGAACAATCCACAACCAACCATGGAGGACATCACCCAGTCTCTGGCTGGTTTGTTTGATTCTGCTAAATCAGTTTTGTTCTTGTTATAAATGTGATTATGTGTCACCTTTGACTCTCAACGCTTCGAACTTGTCTTTCCATCTTGTGAAAACCCAAGAAAAATACAGTTTTATGGCAAACATCTGGTTTAAATCCTACACTGTTCTCAGTGTTTGGTTTTGCATTTCAGGAAATCTGTGCCGTTGCACTGGATACCGACCCATCGTGGACGGCTGCAGGACCTTCTGTCAGGTTCAACTTTCAGGATTAATTAACTTTTGCTGTTTTGAACTTAATGTGCTCGCAAAGCAGAAACGGCAACTGTTTTAAGGAGTAAAGGTTCTTCTTTTTGTGTATGTGGCGATAGAAGAAACCAGTGAAATTCTTTCTGTTCATCCCAGCAGGAAGCAAACTGCTGCCAAGCCAATGGTGGAACAAACTGCTGCCTCAGTGCAGAGAACAGTACCAAAGAACCTGAAGAGGTGATCTCAGCTTTCATCCTTTCCTACACTTTGTCTTTTGTTCTTCTTCTGTTTCAGTTCTTCCTCCGTCTCACAGTTGTAGTTTTCATCATGCATGATCATTATTACCTCTTTTCACCTCTCACCCACTCTTTTCTACATTCTTCCTACTGCCATGCCTTTTTTAATTCCATAAATTGTGTTTTCATGCAGGAAAAACCTCAGCTGTTCGACAAGGATGAGTTTCTTCCACTGGACCCCACCCATGAGCTGATCTTCCCTCCAGAACTGATTGTAGGTCTTCAGCTGCTTCAGCACGCAGCTAAATTTCCTTCTAACAATCTTATTCATGTAGTTTTTTTATGCAACAGTTGATGGCAGAGGTGTCAAACCCACAAACACTCACTTTTTACGGGGAGAGGATGACTTGGGTGTCCCCCATCTCGCTTGAGGAGCTGGTCCAGCTCAGGACCAGACACCCGGGGGCTCCACTGGTCATTGGCAACACCAACATAGGTCTGCTGCCATCAGCTGTACAATATATTGACGCTTAAATAATTTTGGTCTTTTGGCTTCCAAACTTCTAAAACCCCAAATCTCAAAGTCGAGGTGATGATCTTTTTGTTTTGTGTTGAAGGTCCAGACATCAAATTTAAAGGTGCTCTACATCCACTGGTAATCTCTCCCAGCAGAGTCAAGGATCTGTTTGAGGTCTGTCAGACACCAGAGGGTGGGTACATCCCCTCCACATGATTGTACTCCGTTTCTTGTTTTCATACTAGTCTTTGACAAACATTTGAGCTTTTTTAACGTGAAAGTGCTGAACGTTAATGTCACAAGGAACATTTTTTCTTTTGGTGACCTTAAACTTTCACCATCTCTTTCCGTGAGACTTTTTTTTTTTTTTAGAAATACAGCAGTCCCTCAATACGTTGCAGTTCGACTTTCGCAGAGTCACAATTTTGTGGATTTTCAACATAAGATTGTACACGACAGATGATTGATGATGGGGAAAGACAGACCCCACCCACAGAGCAGAGAACCTCTGCTCTGCTGTGACAGACAGCCGCAAAAAGAGAAAGGAGGGGGTGGGTGGGGTCTGTCTTTTCCATCTCTACTGCTCAGGGGACAGGAATAAACAGATCAGTTGAGCAAATGTAGAATATCGGAGAAAATGCTTAGGTGGAAAAATAAAAGTGACTGAGTTAAAAAAAGAGAGCGAGTGGCTGAGCATGACACACTCAGGTATAAGATAGACCCCACCCCCCTCCTTTCTCTTTCTGAGGCTGTCTGTCACAGCAGAGCAGAGACACACAACAGGCAGGCACGCAACCCATTGTGTGTCTCTGCTCTGCTGTGACAGACAGCCTCGGAAAAAAGAAAGGAGGGCCGGGCCTGGGGGGATGTCTTATACCTGAGTGAGCCGCATGAGAGGCATCATTTATTTTGAATAATCAAGCGCGGCCCGAACCGAGCTTTTAGTCCTCCTCGGCGATCACTGAGCGGGCCAGGCCACCGGGAAATGTCCCGGTGCTCCCGATGGCCAGTCAGCCACTGTTTGGCTCAGTAACTGTAGCATCAGTCTGTCTGCTCTCTTTCACTGTGCTCTTTTAGAGCGTTTAGAACATTGTTAAGAACATTACAAGAGTGTGGGAAGGGTTTATAAAGCCTTAATATATATAACCAACAAAGTCCATGCTCAATAATCCAGGTATACATTCCAACATTTTTCCGTCAGGTCATCTGGACAGTTTCTTTTTTTTGTGCTGAAACATCGATGAGGAAGAGGGCCGGCACCGGAGGAGGGGGCGTGCCAAAGAGACCATCTTAGCACCAACATAACTGGTTTGTTCCACTTTGGAGTAAGCTGTTGGGGGAAGAATCAGATTTGTTGTGTGTTTCTTTGACTGATGAAGCCTTCCGGATCGAAGGCAAAACGTTTCAGCACAAAAAAAGAAACTGTCCAGATGACCTGACTGAAAAATGTTGGCTTAATATGTATATAAATACTAAAATAAATATAACTTCCCTACTTCGCAGATTTTCACCTATCGCGAAGGTGTCTGGAACGTAACCCCAGTGATAAGTGAGGGACTACTGTGAGTCTGATTTCAGGATTGTTCTTTTTACATGAAGTGTTCTCAGTTTTAAAGTGGTAAAAATCACAATCTTATCCCTGAGAGTTCCATAAGTTTTGTGGCTCTTGAAACCAAACATGTTCTTAAAGAATAAAACATTACAAACGTAATAGTAAATAGGTGAGATGACTTGTTTTCGGTCTTTTGTACAGCTTTTAGACAGGTTTTCTGCTGAAATAATAACTTCAATGCTCTTTCCATCTATCTCTGTTCTCTTCATCTTTGCATTTTATCCGCTTCTTTTATTTTCACTCAGAATTTGCAGTTTTGTTGGTTCTGCCTAATAATTGCAGGTGTTTGGGTTGGAGCGGGCTGCAGTCTGACTGAGGTTCGCTTTCTGTTGGAGAAAATGGTTCCTCAGTTCCCAGAGGAGAAAACGGAGCTGTTCAGAGCCCTGATCCAGCAGCTGGGGAACCTGGGGAGCCAGCAGATCCGTAACGTGGCAGTGAGGATGATTCACTTGTTATTCTTCCTATCACTGTTTTCTCTGTTGTATTTCAATGTAAATGGATTATTTTTTTAACTTTTATATTAGTTCTGACAATAAAACGTTCCACATTCTGGCTGAATAAAATGTATTTAAAGATGGGTGGGTGTGTGTCTCAAGTTGTTTTGTATTTTTAGTCTCTTGGAGGAAACATCGTGAGCGCATACCCCAACTCTGATCTAAACCCTGTTTTGGCTGCTGGGAACTGCAAAGTCAGCGTTGTTTCCAGTGGTTAGTCCCATCCAATTTACTGTGTGAATACTTAATAAGCATTCACACTATTATGATTCTGCTATGACTTTTGGTAATGGTGCAACTTTAGCTTTTTGAAATATTTAGCCTTTTCTGCCACTTTTTCCTCATAGAAAATGAACTGAGCTCATTTTACATGCTTCAAATCTTTAGATCTGTTTACAACCTTTTACTGCTCCTTTCACATTTTGTTCTGGTTCAGCTTCTTTCAGCTTCCTTGTACAAATTTTAAAATAGTGGCTAATTTCAGCTGGGGTTTTTTTTTTTCAACTGTTTTATCCTCCTTTCTGCTTTATTCTGCTAACTACAACATGTCTGTGCTTCTTCTAGCTTCTTTCTGCTAGTTTCAACTTTTTCTGATATTTCAGCTATTATTTAGCCGTTTTTATGCTAATTTAATTTTAAGCCAATTCCACAGTTTTTGCACTCATTTCAACTTTTTCCAGTCTTATTCAGCAAACATGCTCTCTCCACTTTTAGTAAATTTATGCTTCTTTCTGCCCTTTTAACTACTATTCAGCTGCTTTTTGCAAATTTCAGCTTTTTTCAGATAATTTCCACCTTTTTGTGCTCATTGTGGATTCTTTAAGCCTAATCGGGCACAATTGAGCTCCATCCATTTTCTTCTGGTAGTTTAAGCTTCTTTCTACCTTTTCAGCTACTTTCTTATATTTTTTGCTAATTTACTAATTTTTGTGCTCATTTCTGCTGACAACCCCATCCATTTTACCTTATTCAGCAAAAATGTTCTTTCTGCTTTCTTCTGCCAACTTAGGCTGGTTCTTCCATTTCACCTGCATTTTAACGTTTTAAGCTAATTTCAGCTGTTTTTCAGCAATAAGTATTCACACTGCATTTTGCAGGAAATGCAATTTCTCTAGTTTTGTTTAAGTTTAGTTGATAGCAAAAATTTGACTTTGTTGTGTTTTAAATCCTGCAGAAGAAAAACGAGAAGTTCCTCTCAATCAGGATTTCTTTGTCGGTTTTGGAAAAACCATCTTGAAGCCAAAGGAAATAATTGTCTCAGTTTTTATTCCCTTTTCTAGAAAGGTGTGTAACTCTTCTCTAATAAACAGTGTTTGCACTTTTAAGCATACTTTGTCTTTGAGTGAATAACAGGTCTTCAGTTGGTCCTGATTGTGAGATTATTCATGTAGTGCCTTGTTTGTCCTGCAGGGGGAGTTTATTCGAGCTCTACGACAGGCACCCAGGAAAGAAGTCTCTTTTGCCACAGTGACGTCAGGGATGAGGGTGTATTTCTCCAAAGATTCCAGAGTAGTTCAGGATGTCAGTATTTACTTTGGCGGAATGGGTCCAACCACTGTTAGTGCCACCAAAACCTGCAAAGTCATCGTGGGAAGGTCAGATGGTGTTAATTCACTATTGGTTTCATTTACAGTAGTTCCTCGTTTATCACGAGTGTTAGGTTCCAGACCACCCCCCACCCCAACATGATAAGTGAAAAACTATGAAGGACACTATGTTTATTTTAGTATTTACGTTCCCTGAGGTCAGCGGACCAGTTGCTCCTCACAGTTCCAGGAACTCGTCTTAAGCGCAGAGGTGACAGGGTCTTCTCTGTAGCAGGACCAAGACTTTGGAACGAGTTACCTCTGCTTGTCAGAAAGGCCCCCTCCCTCTCGGTTTTCAAATCCCGTTTAAAAACCCACTACTATTCAGTAGCTTTCAACACCAGATGATCTGTGTTTTGAACCTGTACGCTCCACACTGGTTAGTCGTTATATTTATTATCTGCGATGTTTTTATGTCTATATTCTGATTTACTTCATTTTGTATATTGCTTCGTGTGTTGCCTGTTTTTCTGTCTGTACAGCACTTTAGTTGGCCTTGTTGCAGTTTTATGTGCTCTATAAATAAAATGGTATGGTATGGTATTTATATATACAATATTTTAAGGCTTTAGAAACCCCACACTTTTGCATTGTTCTAAACTCTTAAGCCTATGTCATTTTAACAATACAAACAAACAGTTGTACTGTGTATGTACAACAGCTACTAAACTTTACTTATCAGCTTTGCAGAACATTAACGGCTCTCGGTTCCGTTCAGTTCCGGTCCGACTCCATTTGGTCCGACCCACTTCCTTTCTGCAGACCTAACCTTCAGCAACAAAGCACGCAATCTATCTTCTAAACTTTTAAATCTAAACATATGTATATGTAGCTACAAAATTTTACTTACCAGGCTGTACACAACAGGAGCGTCTCGGTTCCAGTCTTACCTGAGAGATGGAAAAAAGTCCCAGTGCAGCATGACTGAAGCCCACCATCCCATCCAGGTTGATGTACGTGTACTGCTCTATTTGCAGAAAGAAGCGGTTAGAAGCAGTGTTGACTTCTGGGAAGTGAACTGATGTCTTCTGGGTAACGTTGTTCTTTAGACTGGCCAAATCAGTGAAGGGTTTATTAACTACAAAACTGTGGCTTTTTTTGTACAGTGCAATATTATGTACTGTATGTTCACAAACCGTGATAGAGCGAGTCCGTGAAAGTCGAACCGTGAAGTAGCGAGGGACTACTGTATGTTCATCCCACTTTCTCTGTGCTTCTTGCTCATTTCTGTGTTTCCATCAGGCCGTGGGATGAAGAGACTCTCAGTCGGGCCTATGGCGTCCTCCTAGATGAGCTGATCCTCCCTCCTTCAGCTCCTGGAGGGAAGGTTGACTTCCGTCGGTCGCTGACTCTCAGCCTGCTCTTCAAATTCAATCTGGACGTCCTGCAGAAACTCAAAGAAATGGTAAAACATCGAGATGAGTTCAGTTCTAAAATTTTATGTTTTGGGATGCAATTAAAAAAATAAATATTTATGTCTTTCTCTGACATGTTACAACATGTCTACTCTTATCTGAAATTACCAGTGTGTGGAAATCAGAATCAGAATAAGCTTTTTTATCATTGTACCAAAATACAGTGAGAATATGTCCGTACAGTCGTTCGAAAGATGGACGGAGTGCATGTAGCTGCTGCTCTTTGAGAGTGCGCCCTCTTATCCATTTCAGAATATTTTTTTAGATAGAAGAAGGGACAAAGCCATAAGGAGAGGATAGTGACATTACAAAAAAAATATTTCTTTACACCTTGTCCTAACAGGACACAGTTTAAGGCATCAAAACTCTGCCAGCAGCACATTGATGAACACGTTACATATGCATTTGACGATGAGGTGGACCATGAAGCACTAACAGTCCATTGTCCTGATAAGATAATGGTCAGCCGTCACAGTTCTGATAAGCCTCCATAGAAGTTCAGGGGTGGGGGATAGACAAAGCTTTTCCTTAGTTTACACATTTACCAGGAGAAATTGATACAGTATGTAGGCCTGTTTTCGAGGCCAACCAGGGAGTCAGATTCAGATAAGCCACAATTGTTGATTTTTACAGGCAGACTATTTTTCTTGTCACCCTTGAGTCTTACTGGTACTTCCAAGAGCCGAAATGGTCAGATTAGGGTGCATTCTACTGGTCTGTGCTTATGAGCCTCTCCAAGGTCGTTTCATGCTGGCGAGTCCCAAAGCCGCAGGTGGCCTGCGATTCAAATCACTTCCAACTTATGGTTTCGCTCGTAAATCAGCTGATTTTGAGTCCTCAAAGCACAAACCAAACCTTCACGTAGGCAGCAACCTGACGAGGCCAGATTAGCTGCGACCGTCTTCTTTGTATGTTAATAAACTAGGAACCAGACAATTCCAAAAACGGGAAACCTGTTACAAATCCAATTATATGCAATTTCGGTGTCCTCGATCGACAGCAGAGGTAGACATCACATTCCACTTACCCCAGAGATAGGGCTGGGTACCTTTCTAAAAAAATCTGTACCGGTGTCGGTAGCTTCACTTCGGTGTCGGTTCCTGGACGGCTCTTTTTTCGGTACCAATTTTGTAATTACTATCAATTCTAACAAGAATAAAATTACGTTACACATTACAGTACAAATTGTGAGTTTTATTTTTTAACTTTGGAATTTCTATTCCAAGCTGTTTTCTTACATAAAAACAAACAAATAATGTCCAGGTCAGAAGAACAGTTGCAAACAACAAGTGACACGTCAGTGTCTAATGTTCACTGCTACACACCGAGGACCTTTTCACTTAACAGTTTTTATTCAGAAAAATCAACATGTCTGCTTTCTCTGGACACAAACAAGCCCGCTCCTGGCTGATGGTGTCTCCAGCAGTAGAAAATGTTCACTCTGAGGGTGTGGATGATGCTTGTTGCACAAACAGTTACCTGGTTGTCAGTTTGATAGCACTGACATATTGTCCCTCACGTTCCACCAGCAGGTCACTGGATTCACTGAGGTTAGGGTTGATGCAGACATCTGCACCTCTGTGTCTCTGCCTGAATCTTCTCTGTGGTTCTCTGGGGTTTAGGGCTCTGATCATCTCCCCAATTGACATGAGAACAAAACATCAACAATAACATGGTTGTGTTATTATTGCTCAAATAGCATTATCTAGACTGAGATATAAAAGCTTAACTGGTCAACAACATCCTTTAAAGTTTATTTACCTCCACCATGGAGCCTCCACTGTAGAAAAAGGCAGCAAACTTTAACCACAGTTGGTGACTGTCCTGTGGCCCCCAACATCGCTTTTCTTTTGTCTGTCTCTGTCCTCACATCAGGGTCAGAGGCTCCTGTGAGGAGAACATTAACATAAACAGTGAACATTAGGTGAACTGTTTAAGCAGCTGACCCGATGGATGAGCACATTTTTACAAGCTTTATCTGTTACCGTCAGTCTTTGGTTAGCTTCTGAGTTTAGCTAGCTACGTAGATAAAATAAATTTACACACTAATATCTTGAAGTTAGCGTTTCATGGATTCTAGTTTAATTCACTGCGATGCACGTATTAAGCTGCAGTGACGTTAACAAACGTAAACTCACCAGCTGAAACATAGACCGATCCGTCCTCGGAGTTCTTTGATGAAGAGGAGTCCGGTCGTAGAGATAATGAATCGGGCTGTTCAACACTCACAGGCAGACTTTAACGCTGAGAGAGAAGGAGGGGAGGCTGCTTTCCTCTCTCCTTGCAGAAAAACACGGAGCAACTTTCCGCTCGTAATTGAAGCCGTTCAACGCCACATGCGTTGCACACGTGAACCCCGTCTGTGGACGTAACCAGCACCATAGACATACAAGCTGTACGGCTGCTCTATACAGCTCTGGGTGTAAACACGTAGTCTGTTTGCTATATGTTTGCGTTTTACCTGCCGGCGTGCTGGAACCACGTGACATGTTACAGCCAATACCGAAACTTGACACGAATAAAGAGTGACGTTTCAATCCATACACCGACCGACGCAGTTCAGTCGGTGCTATAAAATAACCTCGGTTCGGTATACAGCCCTACCTCCACTTGTGAATAATATTATGTCTCCATAGAATATTGGACTCAAAACAGTTTAGAAACGACAATGGGCAGCAACAGTTGCTTCTTTAAAGTAACTGTTGATGTATTTTAAGTATATTCAATTAGCATCTGACTCCATACACAGTGCAATGTTATTTGTCACTTATTTGTTTTTCTTAAATTTGACTCTTCATAATAATTATATTGTCAGATGTAAAACCTTATTTTTTACTTTCACTTCTTTCAGGTTTTTCTCTGTGGGATAAATCTAAGACCATGTTGTTTTTCAGAGTGTGATCACAGATGAGCTTCCTGAAAAGTTGCTGCCTTTACCCAGAGATATCCACCCCAGTCTGCAGGAGTTCCAGGTCCAAACATTTCCCTCTTTGATTTGCAACAAACATTAAGAGGAACACGCTTGCATTGCCTTCATCAACCTTCCTGCTCTTCCTCAGCATGTGCCAAAGAACCAAAGCGATCAGGACCTAGTAGGTCGTCCCATGATGCATCGCTCTGCAATCAGCCATGCCACGGGCGAGGCCGTGTACTGCGACGACATCCCCAGGGTGGACGGCGAGCTCTTCCTCGTGCTCGTCACCAGCTCTCGAGCACACGCTAAGATCACGTAAGGAGAAAGTCCTGCTCTGTGAAACTTCTTATTATGCTACGGTTGAACATTTGACCTTTTTGTCCTACAGTGGGCTGGACGTGAGTGAAGCCCTGCAGCTTCCTGGAGTTGTTGATGTCATCACAGCCAAAGATATTCCTGGGAAAAAAGCCCACTCAATGTTTGGTTACGAGGAGGAGCTGCTCGCTATGAACGAGGTACTCATGTAAATAATAAAAAACATTAAAGAATAACTCAAAATAACTAAAAATTGTAAAGCTGGTGTCTGAAAACTTTGCTCAGTTAAAGTCCCAGTATTCCTTGAAGGAATACTAAGTTAAGGTCAAACCTTATAAATGGCATTATGTAAAATCTCATGCAATTCAGTGAGAAAAAAGATCACTGTAATGCCACTCGATTGTTGACATGTGCTGCTGACTATCCCTGTTGCTGGTCTTATGCTGCTGATCTGTTTCATGCTGCTGCTGATCTGTTTCACGCTGCTGTGTTCATTCGTACTCATCTGCTCACACAGACTCATGTTCTTGCTGCTGTTTGGTGTATTGAATTTGTACTATTAGTGCTTAGCGTATTTTTAGTTAACATTTTTCTTAGTTCATATCTTAGGTCTTATTACTGTTTTTCTTTTACAGTTTATTAATTCAACCTTCATTTAGACAGGTTAATCCCATTGAGCCTCGAGGACTCATTTACAAGAGAGACCTGATTTCATCAAAGAGTGATGACAACAGTGAACAAACTCACCAGTTCCCACTTTTAGAATATACAGTCAGCTGAAGGTTTTTTTCACAGAGACATCTAAAAGTTGAGAGGCATATCAGTCAGAAATGGCAAATAGGCATTAGATGACGGTCTTTCAATGGCTTAAAGCCAGCCTGGTTGTGAGTGTCACTGCATAATTTGTTGCTGGACCAAATAAAAATCTGTTCCGGGACCAGAAACATGATTGGGACCGATCGATACAGTTCGCGTTCGACCGTGTGCCCGGGCGCATGAGACTTGCGCCCTCAATCTTCCTATCTCTTGTAATGAAGAGGAGCTTCTGCACATGTACAACTTTTACTGACAGTCTATGAGCTAAGATTCTTGCGCCCCCCCCCCCCTCCCCCCCAGGGGCCAGAAATACGTCACCAATCAGAGACAACGTTTTAGAAAGAAACAACTTAACTCATCATTAACTATAACATATTTATCTTGCACAACTCTAAAAAAAAATTATATATATACATATATTTCAAAATGTTTTTTTATTTTTATTATTTAATTTTTATTTAATTTTCTTAAGTCTTCAGTGTAGCGAGTGATTTGAGTGGTGGGGCGGCGCCTTAGCACTCTCTATTGATGAGCCACCACTGACCATGATACACTTCCACAAACATGCTGTGAAGAGCAGACTTTGATAGTTTGCTGTTTTAAAAAAAAAACAGGGTTCAAATATGTAATATTAGATAATTTCCCTCAATAAATAAATGACCAAGTATAATAGTCTAGTCTCATTTGTTTAACTGGGTTCTCTTTATCAGGACTTGTGTGAGAATCTGATGATGCTTTAGGTCATATTTATGCAGAAATATAGAAAATTCTAAAGGGTTCACAAACTTTTAAGCATCACTGTATAGTACAGAGCACGGTGGCGCAACTGGTAGAGCTGCTGCCTCTCAGCGAGCAGGTCCTTGGTTCAAACCCCGGTCCAGAGGCCTTTCTGGGTGGAGTTTGCATGTTCTCTCCGTGCATGCGTGGGTTTTCTCCGGGTACTCCGGTTTCCTCCCACAGTCCAAAAACATGCATGTTAGGCTGATTGGTAACTCTAAATTGTCCCTAGGTGTGAGTGAGGGAGTGAATGATTGTTTGTCTCGTTTGTCTCTGTGTGGCCCTGTGATGGACTTGCGACCCATCCAGGGTGTACCCCGCCCCTCGCACAGTGATTGCTGGACATGGGCACCGGCGACCCCCGTGACCCAAAATGGAATAAGCGGGTAAAGATAATGGATGGATGGATGGATGGATGTATAGTACAGGAAATGAGTTGATTATCTCTGAAACAAGCTCAGATCTCGTGCTTCTCGTCTTCAGGTGTCGTGTGTTGGTCAGATGGTTTGTGCCGTGGTCGCTGACACAAAGTTGCACGCCAAACGAGGAGCAGCGGCCATAAAGATCAGCTACGAAGACCTGCCGGATCCTGTTTTCACCATTGAGGTTATTTTGTTTTTGCAACATTTCCTCTCTCG
>NC_056520.1:14411423-14419833 GCF_014905685.2 Nematolebias whitei
CGAGAGAGGAAACGTGACTGGAGCTTTGAAAACCGTTGATGGGGTTTATGAAGGTAAAGGTTTTTCACCGAGCCACCAAGAAACATCTTTGCTCTACAACTGCTTAACTTTTAATCCAATTCAATATGGCTGCCACAGCTAAGGAACCTTAGCAAACCAGTTGTACAAATATTGAGCTACAGCTTGGCATGGTAGTTGGAGAGAGTTATTCATAACACATACTCCAAGGACTAAGCAAATTGCATGAGATTGTGCGATAACGTGACCTCACGCATTAAGTTAACTTCAACACTTGCTCTTGTCAAGGGCGGATGCCTTTCCCCTCCTCTCCCTCGTCGCTTTGCTTTGCTCTGCCTTGTCTGTGAAACTGCTTTAGAGCCTCTCTTCTACAAATCTTCCGAATCGTAACCTGCTATGGATTTGGTCAGTTGGTCTCTCAACCCAGTTGACAAAATTTCTTTGAAGAGAAGACAGGCTTTAGGCGAGCCAACTTGCCCTGTTGGCACGCACGCAGCTGAATATCTCATTAGAGGAATTGGTGCTGTGTCTATCTCTGCTGTCAATCAAGATGTTAAGGGTACATATATAAATGGATTTATGATAACTGGTTTCCTGCTTTGTGATTTGGCTGGTTCCTGGTCTATCAACAAAGAAGGATGTCGTCGGCAGCAAATTTGACCCTGGTCAAGCTGCCTGCCTTATATGATAGCTTGGTTCGTGCCTCCGAGCACCCAAACTTCAAATTGCTTCAGATCTCAGGGAGTACTCTCAGGCATGGACCAGTGGTGTGGCCACTTAATTTGGATGTTTCTGAACTAGGGATGTGCAATATGGCATAAAATTCATATCCCGGTATCTATTGTGATGGGTGGCAGTAACGATATATATCACAATTTGTTTTTGGCATAAAACTTGCAATAGGAATTGGAAAAAAGGCATAGGGTGTCATTTTGCCTGCATTTATTTTGAAAACTGCTATACCACAAAATAATTTCAATCAAGAAAATTCCACTACTAGGTCCAGAGAGTTTTTAAATAAAAAAAACAAATCAAGTGTTAGGCTTCTTTCTTGTAGTGCAAAAGGTATCAAATGTAGTTTTAGCCATATGTTTTAAACAAACGAATATGTTGTTAACTCTTAACAGTTTCCAGTCTTCTCACTTAAGAAATGAACAGCAACAGTGCAGCATTTTTAGTGCACACTGAAAACACTTAACAAGATTCAAAATCTCACTGTCATTTGTTAGAGTCTAAAGATTGTTGGCCAAGAACACCAGCTTGTCCTTGTCCAGAAGCTGACGGGAACTTCTGGCGAGGATGCGAACTAACGAACCCCTCCCCAACCCCCAGTTTTGGTTCGGGTCAGGAAGCCTTTCGTTTTCTGAGGTCAGTGGAAAAAGTCACGTAAAGGTGCCCGCAGACACCTTCCAGATAATACACGTTTTTGCACCTGCCTTTTTAATGAGCTCCTCCCCTGCGCCATCTCACCCGCTTGCTCTATGCGTTGACGCCGGCCGATTACGTCATCAACAAGCATTACTGCGGTTAGCCGGTAGAATACAGATCTCTATCATAGGCTAAATGTCTATCGTTTCTACCGTGTACCATATATATCGCGCATTCCTATTTGGAACCGAGAGGATCGACACACTCAAGATAGACGTATTAAATAATGTTCTGTCTATACCCAAAACAATCGTGTTTATCTGAATTGGGCTCCATGACTGTCCTTGACCTTATCTTACTTCGCCTGGAGGCTCTGTAAACCTTGATGCTCTGTAAGTTTATAGACCAATCAGAAGGGCCTGGCTGAATAAACATTCTGTCATCATTTCAGGACTATTTCAATTCTGTCTGACGTCATCCTTGGCCTCGTCTGCACCCCCCGAGAGTGTTTACAGATCTCTCCACAGGGAACTATGTGAACTGAGCAATTATACCACTCTTATCGGAACTCTTGCAGGGCCTCTGTGAGTGTCTCTGGGCACGCTCACCGCCCTTGCGTCCCCCGGAATGTCGGTGTCATTATGTGATTGTGTGCAAGTTTTTTATTTTTTTTTCAGGCTATTAATCTTCAGCCAAAGATTAAGAGTGTGCTAGGAACTTTTTTGCCTCCTAAACCTATGTTGTCATTTTCACCACTTTGTCTGGCCAAATAGATCTCACTTGTAAATGTGTCTTCGAGGCTCAGTGTGATTTATCTGTATACTTAAAGGTTGAATGAATGAAAAAGAGTTGCTATTAAGGTTCGACCATAACGACATTCGAACGACAATAGCACGATCGGGATAAGAGGGTCTTAGTGTAAAACTCCAGCCTGAAAAGCATCAGCTAATAATTTAATTGTTCTTTAATTGTTTCATGTCTGCTTCAGGAGAGATTAGGATCGGAGGCCAGGAGCATTTCTACATGGAGACTCAGAGCATGTTGGTTGTTCCTGTCGGAGAGGAGATGGAGCTCAACGTCTACGTCTCCACTCAATGGCCGACCTTAATGCAGGTACACAGAGACCTTACGTTGTGCTAAAACTGAACTCGGAGCAGAAACCAGATCAGAAGATGGCTTTATTTGTTCTTGCAGGTTGCGATTGCAGAGACGTTGGACATCCAGTACAACAGAGTCACTTGTCACGTCAAACGGCTGGGTGGTGCTTTTGGAGGCAAAATCATTAAAACCTCCATCCTGGCCTCCATCACATCTGTGGCTGCCTGGAAGTAAGCCATGTTCATTCTGTGAAAGTAATAAACAGTATTTGACCCAAATGAAGGCTTGAAGTTGAAGGTGAAGGTAACTTATCCAAAAAGTAAAAAGTAAAGCATTCAAAGGTTCTTGTGACATGTAGGGAAGCGGGAAACGAGACTGATTCAGTGATGACAAACTGGTTCAGGAGAAAAAAATAACACATACTAAACATCAAAGTTCATGCTCAATAATCCAGGTAAAAAATCCAACAACGTTCATTCAGGTCATCTGGATGGTTTCCTTTTTTTGTTGTTGAGACATTTCGTCCTTCATCCAAACGGCTTCATCAATCCAAGGAGCCACAAACAAACTCAGTCCCACAAGCAGATCACCCACATAGTCGATCAACCAGTTGATATCATCAACCAGGTGATAAGATGGTTTCTGGATCCACTATGGGAGTGTGCTGCTTGTGAGACTGATGTGAGTCTCAGTTTATTTGTGGCTTCTTCTACTGATGAAGTCCTTTGGATGAAGGACAAAATGTCTCTAAAAAAAAAAATCCAGATGACTTAACTTAACTTTGTTGGATTTTTTTTACCTGGATTATTGAGCATGAACTTTCATGTTTTGAACCACTTTGGCAATGGCTGCCTCAAAGGATTCAATGGGGGAGAGGGCAGGCCCCATAAATCATCTTATCACCATCAAACTAGTTGGTCCACTACGTCAGTTTGCTACTTGTGGAACTAAGTTTGTTTGTGGCTCCTCTGACTGATGAAGTCCTTTGGATAAAGGAAGAAACGTTTAAAAAAAAAAAAAGAAATCATCCAGATGACCTGAATGAACTTTGCTGGACATACTAAAACGTTGACTGCAGACATTTCAAATTACCCAAACAGATATGTTTCTGTGACCCGTACTTGTGAAAAATAAAATAAATCTAATTTTTTTTTTGCCTAATAAATTTTTAAGGACCAGTCGTGCTGTTCGCTGTGTCCTGGAGCGAGGTGAGGACATGTTGATCACAGGGGGGCGCCATCCTGTCCTGGGAAAATATAAGGTACAACAGATTTGTTTAATTTATCAACATACATTTGATTTTTCAGTTGAAAGTAAATTAATCTAAATCCATTCATTTTTATGGTTATCAAGACTTTTCCCATAAAGTTATTCAAGAATTAAAGGAGCAGTTTGCAACGCAGTTTGCAACAAGAGGTTTCATTCTTTCTTTTGCTCTCGACGAAGATTGTCACTTTCACTCGCTCCTCCCTCCCTCCTGCTTTTTTGCTCTCTTGTCCTGTGAACCTCCTCAGAGCCTCTCTTTACACATCTTTTAAATTAAAAATTATTATGGATCTGGTCGGCTGGTCTCTCAACGCAAATGATAATTTTTTTTCCAGAAGACAGGGTGCTGAGAGCCCTCATGCCCTGAAGGGACACACGCAGTTGGATATGTCAGCTGTGGGTGTTTGGAAGATGATGTGCCTGTCTGTTGAGGACATAGAAGACAAATACATAATTGGATTTATGATAACAGGGTTACTGCTTTTTGGAATCAGTGGATATCTGGGTTATCAGGTAAATAAGGAAGACGTCGGCAGCAGTTTTGGCAATAGTAAAGCTGGCCGCCTTATGTGAAGGATTACTCTGTGCTTCGAGCTCTCAGACTAATATGCTTTGCGAGCTGACCCATAAGTTGGATGCGATATCTGAGAATTGTGGGCCACTTGCATCTCCTAGGACTTGACGACATAAAAGATTTGACCTTGAAGAACTTGCTAACTAGCACGGCCTGGCAAAATGTCCACGGATCTGGCTGTATGGATTTGCCAATGAGTGTACCAGTAGAACTGAAGGCAGACTTGAAATCAGTAGAGTCTGCCTGCCCAAAACAATTGTTGTTTATCTGAATTAGGCCTCCGCGCTGGCCTTGGATAGGCCAACTTGTCTCAAATTGCTCCTGGAGGAGCAATTAACTAAGAAGCTCTGCCGCCACCCCCCCGCCCCGAGGAAATCTGTGGGCCTTATCAGAATTGTGCTGCTGATACACTATACCATCATATCAGAATTTTGGAACTCTCTGGAGTGTCCATGGACAGCTCACTGCCTTTGTTGACCTTCTATGCATAAATGTATTATGATGTCATTGTATGTTGCGAGGTCTGTTCTTGCATCTTTTACACTGTGCCCCAGCCAGGACATGGTGTGAGACATGATTTTTTTTTTTACTTCCTCCACCCTCATGTTCTCTTTTCCTCATCTACTTTATATGTTGTATGTAACAAATCTCTCTTGTAAATGAGTCTCCTGAGTCTCAATGGGAACTAACCTGTATAAATAAAGGCTGAATGGGAAAAAAAAAAAAAACGATTATTGCCATCTAGTGGTCAAATTGGTGATGGCAGATTTTTTTTTATGCTGAACACAATAAAGATAAAACAACGTATAGAGTTAAATCAACATCTACCCACTGTTTGACAACAAACAAATTATGATTATATATTTATCAGTAAGTTCCATGTTTAAAGTCACTTTTGTGTGTAAATGTGTGTAATATGTTTCAAACTACGGTATAGCGATTTATATCCGAGAGACAGCTTTAACACAGGATATTAGTTTAAACATACAGTTGATAAAGACCAAAATTGGTTGTTTTACTAATTCATCCTGTTTGTTTCAGGTGGGTTTCATGAACGATGGACGAATCATGGCTGCAGATTTCCAGTACTATACCAACGCTGGCTGTACTGTGGATGAATCTGTTCTGGTAGGTCAAAGAGGGAATGATCCTGAAGAAAATTACACCAAAATCACGTAAATGTTCAACCATCCATCCATCTATTTTCTTCCGCTTATCTGGGGTCGGGTCGCGGGGGTAGCAGTCTAAGTAAGGAATGCCCAGACTTCCCTCTTCCCAGCCACTTGGGCTAGCTCCTTCGGGGGAATCCCAAGGCATTCCCAGGCCAGCCGAGAAACATAGTCCACACCCTGCAGAGAAAACTCATTTCGGCCGCTTGTAGCCATGATCTCGTTCTTTTGGTCACAACCCAAAGATCATGACCATAGATGAGGGTAGGAACGTAGATCAACCAGTAAATTGAGAGCTTCGCCTTTTGACTCAGCTCTCTCTTCACCATGACAGACCGATAAAGCGCCCGCTTCACTGCTGATGCTGCACCTATCCGCCTATTGATCTCTCGCTCCATTTTCCCCTCATTCGTGAACAAGACCCCGAGATACTTAAGCTCTGCCACTTGGTGCAGGACCTTCTCCCCGACATGGAGAGAGCACTCTACCCTTTTCCGGCTCAAGACCATGGACTCGGATTTGGGGGAACTGATCCTCATAGAAGCCACGTCACACTCAGCTGCGAACCGCTCCAGCGAAAGCTGTAGATTATGACCGGATGAAGCCAATAGGACCACATCATCTGAAAAAAGCAGAGACACGATCCTAAGGTCACCTATATGGATCCCCTCAACATCTTGGCTGTGCCTATAAATTCTGTCCATAAAAGTTATGAACAGAATTGGTGACAAAGTGCAACCTTGGTGGAGTCCAACTCTCACCGGGAACTAGCCCAACTTACTGCCGGCAATGCGGACCAAGCTCTGACACCAGTCATACAAGGACCTAACAGCCCGTATTAAAGGGCCTGGTACCCCATACTCCCGGAGTACCCCCCACAGGGTTCCCTGAAGGACGCGGTTGAACGCCTTCTCCAAGTCCACAAACACATGTAGACTGGTTGAGCAAACTCCTATGCACCCGCCAGGACTCTGCAGAGGTTGGAGGGCTGGTCAAGTGTTCCATGACCAGAACGAAAACCACACTACTCCTCCTGAATCCGAGGTTCAACTATCCGACGGACCCTCCTGTCCAGAACCCTTGAATAGACTTTACCAGGGAGGCTTAAGCGTGTGATCCCCCTATAGTTGGAACACACTCTACGGTCCCCCTTTTTGAATAGGGAGACCACCACCCTGGTCTGCCAATCCAGGGGAACTGCCCCGATGTCCACGCAATATTGTAAAGTCGTGTAAGTCAACACAACCCCATAACATCCAGCGCCTTAAGGAACTACGGGCAAATCTCATCCACCCCTGGGGCGCTGCTACATAGGAGCTTTTTAACCACCTCGGTGACCTCAGCACCAGAGATTGGAGAGTCTGACCCAAAGTCCCCAGGCTCCGCTTCCTCAGTGGAAGACGTGCTGGTGGGATTGAGGAGGTCTTCAAAGTATTCTGCCCACTGACCCACTACATCCTGAGTTGAGGTCAGCATCACACCACCTCTACTATAAACAATGTTGATGGTGTACTGCTCCTCCGTCCCCACCCCCACCCCACTGAGATGCCGGATGGTGGACCAGAATCGTCTCAAAGCCATACGGAAGTCATTCTCCATGGCCTCTCGAACTCTTCCCTCACCCAAGTTTTTGCCTCAGTGACCACCCGAGCTGCATGCAGCTTTGACTGCCAGTGCCCATCAGTTGCTTCCGGGTTCCCACAGGCCTAAAAGGCCCGATAGGACTTCTTCAGCCTGACAGCATCCCTCACTGCCGGTGTCCACCACGGGGTTCGAGGGTTGCTGCCACAACAGGTACTGACAACCTTGTGGCCACAGCTCCGGTAAGCCACCTTGACAATGGATGTGTGGAACATGGCTCACAGACTCAATGTCCCCCACCTCCTCCAGAACGTGTTCGAAGTTCTCCCAGAGGTGAGAGTTAAAGCTCCGTCTCACGGGAGACTGCCAGATGTTCCCAGCAGACCCTCACAATACGTTTGGGCCTGCCAGCTCTGACCTGCATCCTCCCCCACCATCGGAGCCAATTCACCACCAGGTAGTGGTCAGTGGACAGCTCCACCCCTCTCTTCACCTGAGTGTCCAAGACATGCGGCCGCAAATCAGATGAGATGACAACAAAGTTAATCATCAAACTGCGGCCTAGGGTGTCCTAGTGCCAAGAACACATATGGACACCCTTATGCTTGAACACGGTGTTTGTTATGGACAGTCCATGATGAGTACAGAAGTCCAATAACAGAACACCACTGTGGTTCAGATCATGGGAGCCATTCCTTCCAACCACACTCTTCCAGATCTCACTGTCATTGCCCACATGAGCATTGAAGTCCCCCAGCAGAACAAGGGAGTTCCCAGGAGGGGCACTTTCCAGTGCCCCCTCCAAGGACTCCAAAAAGGGTGGATAATCTGAACTGCCATTTGACGAATAAGCACAAACAACAGTCAGAACCCGTCCCTCCACACGTAGACAGAGGGAGGCTACCATCTAATTTCACATCTGGAAAAGCTTCATCAATGCAGAAAGTATTAGTTGTAGAACATTTGCTCCCACCCAGTAATGAAGAGTCAGGACTGTTGAACAGCTAGAATCCTCTACCAGACCAGAATGGGACAACATTCCCTCCAAAAACTCCAACAACTGGTCTCCTCAGGTCCAGTTCTCAGTTTACAGACTGTCGTTGAAAGCAGAGGGGATGCTTCACAGTGTGTTGCTTCCATCAAACGCAAAAATAACCTTAGTTTTTCTAAAATGCTCCAACTTCTTAGTTTCAATAGTTCTGTTCCATTGTGAATGCAATATGAGTTTATGAGTTATAAATCATTTCATTCTGCTTCTTTTTACATTTTACACAACCCCCCACCCTTTATAGAATCAAGGTTAAATGTAGTCATTGATTTAGATTTTTTTTTTTTT
>NC_056520.1:14419933-14421356 GCF_014905685.2 Nematolebias whitei
TACGGATCAAAACTAGTTTTACTTCCTGTGACAGCTCAACGCTTCCCTAGTATTGTCTCATATTGTGTCACTTATTCAGTTCATTATATGTCAGGAATAAATCAGTTTATTTTTAAATATATGTCTTGCTATTTTCATTTTATTAGAAATTATATTGTATATTTTTTTACTTTTTGACTCAATTTTTACTTTATATTTTCACCTCATATTGACCTATACATTAAATATTTTTATTGACCCTTTTATTAAATATATGTGAATAAATACAAAGTATATCTAATTTTAATGAAAATATTAAACTGTCTTCTTCTTCTTTCAGCTTTTTCCTCTTCATGGGTCACCACAGTGAGTCATCCTCCTCCATCTCTGTCCTCTGCATCCTCTGTCCTCACTCCAACTACCTCCGTGTCCTCTCTAGCTGCGTCCATATATCTTCTCTTTGTCTTTTTCCTGGCAGCTGCATTTCTAACATCCTTCTACCAATATACCCACTGTCCCTCCTCTGAACATGTCCAAACCATCTCAGTCTGGCCTTTCTAACTTTATCTCCCAGCCCTTCAACCTGTGACCTCTCATGATCTCATTCCTAATCTTATCCATCCTTGTCACTCCTAAGGAGAACCTCAACATCTTCGTTTCTGCCACTTCCAGTTCTTTCTCCTGTCTTTTTGTCCATGTCTCTGTCTCCAGACCATACAACATAGCTGGTCTCACCACTGTCTTGTAAACATTTCTTTTAACCTTTGCTGACACCCTTTTGTCACAAATCACTCCAGAAACTTTTCTCCATCCACTCCATCCTGCCTGGACTCTCTTCTTCACCTCTTTACCACACTCCCCATTTTCCTGGACAGTGGACCCCAAGTACTTGAAGTCCTGCACCTTTGTGACCTCTGCTCCTTGTAGTCTCACTTTTCCACCTGCCTCCCTCTCATTTACACACACATACTCTGTCTTACTACGGCTCACTTTCATTCCTCTTCTTTCAAGTGCATACCTTCACCTCTCCAAGTTCTCTTCCACCTATTCCCTGTTCTCATCACAGATCGCAATGTCATCTGCAAACATCATAGTCCACGAGGATTCCTGCCTGACCTCATATGTTAGTCGGTCCATCACCAAAGCAAACAACAAGGGGCTCAGAGCCGATCCTTGATGCACTCCCACCTCCATCTTGAAGCTATCTGTCACTGCTACAGCACATCTCACAACTGTCATGCTGTCCTCATACATGTCCTGCACCTGTCTAATGCCCCTTTTCCACTGTTACGGTGCAGATCATGTCAGCTCGGGTCAGCTCAGATCGGCTCGTGTAAACATGGGTCAAGCCGAGAATATTCCACAACTCTCTCCCAGATCTTCATCGTGTGGCTCAACAACTTAATTCCCCTGTAGTTGTTACAACTCTGTACATCACCCTTGT
>NC_056520.1:14421456-14491246 GCF_014905685.2 Nematolebias whitei
TTTTTTTTTTCTTCAGCAGTGTATAAATGTGTGTAATATGTTTCAAGCTGCGGTAAAGTAGTTTATACGTGAGAGACTGGATATTCGTTTGAACATCCAGCTGATGAAGATCAAAACTGGTTGTTTTACTGATCGATCCCGTTTGTTTCAGGTGGGTTTCATGAACGACGGACGAATCGTGGCTGCAGATTTCCAGTACTACGTCAACGCTGGCTGCGCTGTGGATGAATCTGTTCTGGTAGGTCAAAGAGGGAGTGATCCGGAAGAAAATTACAGCAAAATCACATAAATGTTCAACCAAAATTCTCAAAGTAAAAATTGGACATAGTGTAAAAATGTAAACAAAAGCATATTGTAATGATTTGCTCATAAACCTACATTTTATTCACACAATAAACATTACATAAAAATAAAAAAAGATGTTTTGAATTTGATGGCAGCAACACATCTGTAAAAATTTGGGAAGGGGCAACGAAAGGTTGTAAAATTAATTAGTATGAATAAGAAAAAGTTGGAAAAGCATTTTGCAGATAATGTCAGTAAGTGGACTTGGGTGGTGCAGAGGTTAGAGAAGGTGGGTTTGTGATCGGAAGGTCGCTGGTTCGACTCCACGTACCAACATCAAAATGTGTGTGGGAAAGGTCAAACCCCCACACCTGCCTCCACCCTCATTTGCCCCACTCTGGGCCCCTGAGCAAGGCCTTTAACCCCCACCATCTGCTCACCCGGGCGCCCTAGATGGCAGCTCTCTTCTCCACACAGAAGGCTATAGTAGCTCGGTGGTTTGTGGTTGTGTCATGAAAGGCATCTGGTGTAAAAACAATTGCCAAATCTTCGTGCGCGTTAGTTCGTTGTGGCGACTCCTGAAGAAGGGAGCAACCGACAAGGGAAAAACAAAAGGCCAGTAAGAGGACTGGGTATAAAAGGAGCATTTTAGAGAAGTAGATTTTTTTAGAAGTAAAGATGGGCAGATGCTCACAAGTCTGTGAAAAACTGTCTAAAAGTAAATGGACTGTACTTATATAACGCCTTTCTATCTGATCAAGGTGCTCAAAATGCTTTACAACACAATCTGTGTCCTCATTTACCCATTCATACAGCACTCTACTAGATCTTTACAAAGCTAATTGAACAAATCATTCTAAAGAGACTAATCAGAGCTTTATCACATTCATACACCGATGGGACACACATCGGAGGCTATGAGGGGTTCATTGTCTTGCCCAGGGACAATTTGGCATGTGACTGCTGGTGGATTCGAACCCCCAACTCTTGCATTGGAGGACGACTGCTTTAACCACTCAGCCACAGCCGCACTAGTAGTAGTGGAACAATTTCAGAATAATGTGCATCAGCAGAAATTTTTCATTCATTCTTTATTTATACACAAGGCTTAATTTGTAAACTGACTGATGCCGGAACAGCAGGCAAGCCGGGGTGGGGGGTGCGTGGGTCCTCTCACAGAAAATGTCGACTAACAGAGATGCCATTTCCTGCATTTTGCTGTATTTTAACAGGTTGTTATACATCACCATTGACCTGCATTTGTAAACACTTAACAAAATTACTATTTTGGAGAAGAACAGCAGGTTGTGTGTGAATAGAGCAGATCCGATTCTGTCAAGTGTCCTAAACCCCCCTCCTCCCTCCCCTCACTTCATGGTTCTGAGCTGAACTCTTCTCCACTGAATTCAGTCCTGGTTGTTTCTCCTGCTCCAATCTCGTGGCACCGTTTGAATCACCCGAAGGCTTCGATTCTCGGTTGTTGGAGCATCCATTCATCCATCCATCCATCCATTTTGACAAATTAGTGCCGTTTTGAAACATGACGTGTAATGTGAATAACCCATCAAACATTTCTCTTTTTGTATTTTTAATTAATTTTTTACAGTAAGCTTTTTTTATTTATTATGTCTGAAATGTAGAAGGAGTTCAGACACCTGCTGCTGTTGTGCTTGCGCTGGGTAGAGTTGTTTGGAGACGTTGTGCATAATGTCCACTGTGCATTTATTTATTCTGTTGAATAAATGATTGTTTCTGTTTCGGAGGGTCTGAGGAGGGGAGAGGGGGTGTTTTTCAGTGCACAGCCCTTCTGAGTAGGGACAATATTTGGAGAGTAGGAGGAGAGAAGGACTCCGCGCAGAACCTCCGTGTGTAAATGTGACCATCTGGAGCGTGTGAGCGAGCTGGTTCGCCGCACGTGCTGCGGCTGGAACATCCACTCTACATACTGTGTCCGCCGGGCTAAAGGCAACAGCTCCTCTCGTTGTATTTGTAATAAACAATCAAAATAAAAATGAGCGATGACTTTGTACCTTTAGGGGCGGAGTTGCCGGATCTGAACAAAGAATTGCCAGAACAGAACAAGTCAAAATGAGAGCGTTCCTGGATCTTGTTCCGGCAGAATCTGGCTCAAATTAACCACTGTTTATACAGGTTAAAGAGGGTGGGTCCTAAGACTGAGCCTTGTGGTACACCATTATTAACTGTTAAATAACCGTTATATAGATGTGTGAAGACTTTGAATATTCCATCATCTGCAGTTCATGATCATCAAAAGATTTCATGAATCTGGAGAAATCCTTGTGTTCAAAGGATAAGGTTGAAAGTCTACAATGGATGGCTGTCACCTTTGGGCTCTCAGGGGCCACTGCAATAAAGACGGGTCTCATTCTGTTTTGAACCTCACTGCATAGACTCAAAAGCACTTCCAGCAAATCATTGTCTGTAAACACAGTTTACTGTATCATCCAAAAATGCTGCGTAAACCTTTATCATGCAAAGAAGTCATGTGTGACGGATCCAAATTTAAAATCTGGTTTGGAAATCACAAATGCAATGTCTTACTTTCTAAAGTGTAAAGAGACCATTCAGCCTGTTAACAGGCACTATGTTCAAAAGCCTGCCTCTCTGATGGTATGCGGTGCATTAGTGCCTCTGGTATACAGTAGTCCCTCGTTTATCACTCAGCTTAATACTGGTATTTAAACATATTTACCATACGCAGATTTTTTTCAACTTACTTTTATTTAAATATGTACCAGTCTTGATTGACTGACTGCTTTAAAAATAAATCTGACTTGACCTCCTCTGCTGAGCTCACATGAGTGGGAGGAAGTGGGAAGAGCCCCTCCTGTTGTTACGTTTAATGTGTTCTGATGTGAGCTTAAAATGAGATCCCAGTATTTAAACACATATCTACCGTACACAGATGTCACACAGAAATAATAAAAAAAACCTTTTATTAAAATATGTAGACTTGACTGCTTAGACGACTTCTGCTCAGCAGAGCCCATGTCGTGATACAGGGGAGGGGTCACACAGCCTTCAACATAACCAAAAAAAAAAAAGTACAGGTAGTCGACCAAAAGTCGCTCTTTGCTATGTTCTTCATCCTGAGAACTAAAGTCATCTTCGAATCTCAGAAAAACATGATCACACACCGCCTCCATGTAGCCCTTGTCACTTTCCTTCATGCTGTTCGCATCATCCCCCAGAAGAGTGGGGAATGATGACAGAGTGGGTGGAGTTATGGGTAGGAAATCTGACACCCTGAGCGAGAGGCTCCAGATCTGATCTGATCACCTGAGGACATTCACTTTATGTTTACATGGACATAAGTAACCGGGTCAAACGGTCGTTCGGAATAAAAACGCGTCATGTTAACACCCCGTTCGAGTTATTTTTTGTTTATTCAGCGTGATCCGAAATAATTTGTGATCAGAACGAAACGGGTGGTTTACACCGATTCATAACCCAAACGGTGCACATGTAAACGCTTGATCCATTCGGTTTTTTCTGATCGTGAAAAACTGACTTGACTGCGCATGTGCGACTGTCATTTCTGCCTGGCTAATGCTAATAATATTAGCATGTCGAGGAAGTAAAAGTGGTTGGTGAGCAACACAACATTTCTACTAGAAACTTTGAAAGAGCTCAAAATGATCTGTATTACCTGTAGCTCAGTGCAGTAACGTCTCCACCGTCGTTAAAACCTGTCGCGGGTCCATTTTGGGCGCTCAGGTTTGTTTACGTTCATCCCGCAAGTAAATCGAAAGTAGAACTTCTTCTTCTGTGTTTTTTTAAGGAGAGTTTACCACTCTGCACATGTCAGTACTTCTGCTCGGAACAAAGCCCGCTGCATGTAAACGCTCGTCATGAACAGATTGTGCCCATGTAAACGATACACTTGGATTCATTAATCTGAAAACATTTCAATCCGGTGAAAAACATTTGCGCATGTAAACATGGCTTCTGTTGAACAAACACCTGCCCCTAAGAGGGGCGGGCGCTGGGTGACTACATGGGTCCCCAGCTCTGTCAAAAGAAAATGTTAGCTAGCTGCAGGAAGCTGCCGAGAGACGGCAGGAAGTTTGTCAAAATAAATTATTAATATTTATGAAAAAAATACATAAATTAGCCGCTCCTGCTTATAAACTGCGGGGTACAAAGTATAAGAAATAAGTAGTGGCTTATACACGGGCAATTATGATAATTGATTTTGATTTTTTTTTTCAGGTTTCTGAGAAGATTCTGCTTCATTTAGACAACACCTATAACATTCCCAACCTGAGAGGTCGCTCAGCCACCTGCAGGACCAACCTGCCCTCCAACACCGCCTTCAGGGGCTTCGGAGTGCCGCAGAGCCTCTTGGTGGTGGAGAACATGGTCAACGATGTGGCCATGGTTCTGGGACGCCCTGCGTACCAGGTTATACACCTCATGTTTCCATCTCATACGATATTCAGAGTTTTGTTTTCTAACGTTTAATAATCCTCACCAGATTAGAGAGATCAACATGTACAAGGGGCCATCAGTCACACACTACAAGTTCGAGTTCAGTCCGGAGAACCTGCTGCACTGCTGGGAGGAGTGTAAGCTCAGGTCCGAGTACAGCGTCCGCCTCAGAGCCGTCGACCAGTTCAACCAGCTGAACCGCTGGAAGAAGAGGGGGATGTCTATTATTCCCATCAAGCACGGCATCGCGTTCGCAGAGGGGTTTTTAAATCAGGTCTGTGGGGTTCTGTTCAGCTTTAAGGATCGACTTGTTTCAAACAATCATCAGAACACGGTTCCATCTGGTTCTTTTTGTGTTTGTAACAGGCTGCAGCTCTAGTCCACATTTATAAAGACGGCTCTGTTCTGGTCACTCATGGCGGGACGGAGATGGGTCAGGGGATCCACACCAAAATGCAGCAGGTACTGCTAAAAAACATGAACGATCTATAAATAACACCAAAATGAAAACAGGTGTGGGATGTTATTAATAACTCGTGTTTTTAATGCAAAGTAATAAAGCTTCAAGTTAATTTGTTTCAAGCAAATATGAACTTTTTTCAAGCTGCCAAGTCAAGTCAAGTTTATTTCTAAAGCAGCTGCTACCAAAGTGCTTCACAATTAGATCAAGGCAGTAATTAAAGAAAAATAATAATAATAACACAACGTAATTAAAATCATAAAAATAAAAACAATGAGAAACAATGAAATACTAAATCAAATTACACCATGTTAAATGTCAGAGAATACAGGTGTATTTTAGAAGAGATTTAAAAGCAGGAAGTGACGTGGCCTGTCTAATGTTGGGGGTTGATTGTTCCAAAGTTTTCTTATTTTTTTAATATACCCTTTATTTATACAGATAGTCTCATTAAGTCACAAGAAGTCATTTTCAAGAGAGACCTGTGTTTGGGAGCAAATGATGGGGGTTAAGGGCCTTGCTCAGGGGCTTTTTAGAGGAAAATTAGTCTCTTTAACCCCAAAATGTGAATCCTTATCTATTTAAAAGAACCATTTTTATTAAACCCACAGAGGCTAAATAAGCACAAATTCAATTGTGATTTTAGTATATTTTATTATAAAAATGAAGCGGGAAGGGATCATTTTGATGAATAATTTTATTCTGAAGGGACACCACTCTCAAAGCTTTGAGATAAAAAGTCTGAACGTCAGTCTTAGCAAATGTTATTGTTTAATTACCTCAAATTAAAGTGAGTTCTTTTGCATGAAAAAATCAGATGCCATAAAGAAAACACACACGCTTCAGTATACATTTTTTTAATGTTTATTTAGCTATATATGAGCAACTAACTGTTGGAAATGATTGCTTACATTTAAATGATGGCTTTGTTTAACAACCGGAGTTTATTGAAATTAACTTGACCTTTAAAATACTTGTTAGCAGAAATTAACAGGTAAAATGGAATTATTCGATGTGATTACCCAAACCAAAATGAGATGGAATAAAATTAATTGTAATTTTCTGAAACTTTCAGCAGGGCAAATTAATTATGCAAATTTAACCAAAAAGGAGACGTTTTGTTTACACATCCAATGGTTAAATTTTGGTCTTAAATTTAAGGGAAAATAATTACTGAACTGAGTTAATACTAATTTGGATGAAATCTAAACTGACGGACACCAGGCATCACATCCCAGAGTAAGCTTTCTCCTACTGGGAGTAGTCTTCAAATGGCTGCCGTGTAGGTACCAGATGTGGGACTCTCTCTTTCTCTGCTTAGATGGTCTGTGACGTGACAGTGGCTGTTTCTTTCACATCCCTGGACATCGATGGCAAGGCGAGGAGTCTGGTCACTGGTTTTGAGTGGTCAGCCTTCAAATGGCGCACTTCTTCGGGAGTTCTGGAAGGAATTTCTTTGAATACAGACCAGCTCTTTCTGTTATCATCCTGAGATTTAAATGATCATTGATCAGAATGGTGCAGAGAAGGGAGGAGGACTAGGTTCAATCTTGGTACAGGGTGTTACCGGAACTTTCTTGGGGTTCTGTTAAAACTCAAAACGTCCATTTTGGGTTCACAGAAAGGGCTCTCAGATATTATCAGATTTATTGGGCATTTGGCTGTTTTTGAAACAGTAAAAGTCTCTTTGGGACATTGTCCAGACTGGAGGGTTGCTGAGAAAGGGTTTAACTGTCCCCAGGTCTGAGACTGGAGAGGAATGTCTCAGTTGTTGTGAAAGGAAGACTGTTTTTTTTTTTTATTTGGGGGGACACCTTCACAGAATGAACTCACTCAGTCCCAATTATTAGAAAATAAAAATATGGCATAACACCGAGGGTAGATGCATGTATACCTCTACAAAAATATAATAATCTGTGATAACTATGAATATTGTTATATATGCACACTAAGACTACTGAAATGAAATAAAAACCTCAAGTAAAATAACTGAAAGTAAAGGTCCAATTAATTGTTAAGTTGCTGAAACTTTAAAGGCAGATTTAGGACTGGTTCTAGATGCTTGTTTATTTATATCTGGTTTGTGAAGGAGTTAATATTTCTAGGCTGAACTATGTTTGGACACCGTGATCACTAGAGAAGCATTGAAAAGCTTTCTCCTACCAGGATGCACTGGCCAGTTGAGTCCAGGGCAGGTGCACTGATGATCCGAGTTAACTTGGAGATTGATGCTTTCCCCAAGTGGACTGATGGTGTTTAGGAAAGGCAGATTGTCCACCTCTTCTGCTTCTGGCTCTGTAGTAAACTGGGTTTTCAGCAGGACGCTGAAGTGATTTCAGCCCAGTTCTGGAAAACAGTTGTGGGCCCCAACTGGTTCTGAACGTCCTTTATCTTGGTTCTGTGCAGAAAATCAGGTTGGAACTCATCAGCGACTATCAGGATCTTTACGGTTGGCTACTTTGCTGAAAACTTGGCTGATTTGAAAGTTAAAATAAAATTCCAACTTTTAGAAGTTAGAAATTCTTCATGCTTCATCTTGCTTCTCCGTCTTTTCAGAACTCTGAAAACGAAGCTCAACTCTCTGTGAGAGTAACACATCATTGGTCCACCCACGAGCGAAAGCGATGTGCCTGTTAACTTCTAGTCCAATCAGAGGTCATAAGGTGGTTCTGACTCTTGGTCTTTGTTTTTCTAAAGAGACATCTAATTTAATATAAAATACATATTTCTGCCTTGAACGCTTCATTCTAAAAGGGAAATAAGACAAGTATATTATCTTTAAGATTACTCAAAGCACACTCTTTTCATGAACATTAACATGAGAATGAGATAGGGATGTGCGATATGGCATAAAATTCATATCACGATATGTATTGTGAAGGGTGGCGATAATGATATATATCACAATATGTTTTTGGTATAAAACTAGCAATAGGAATTTTTTTTTAAATCATAGGGTGTCCTTTTGCCATCATTTATTTTGAAAATGCTATACCACAAAATAATATCAATTAAGAAAATTCCACCACTAGGTCCAGAGAGTTTTTAAATAATAAACAAATCAAGTATTAGGCTTCTTTCTTGTAGTGCAAATGTAATTTTAGCCATATGTTTTAAACAAAAGAATATGTTGTTAACTCTTAACAGTTTCCAGTATTCTCACTTAAGAAATGAACAGCAGCAGAGCAGCAAGTGCACGCTGAAAACGCTTAACTCTCCAACCCTCTAGTGGGCGTCTCCTTCCGCTTTAAGGAGCTGACACAAAATGGTGACCAGTTTCCTCTGTGGCTTTGACCAGAGGGTCTCGCAGTAAAATCACACAACACAGCATTCTTTTACAGATCAGAGAACAGGTTTCTCTAAAGCTGAACAATGCTTACTTTAACTTTCGACGGAAAAAAAACAAACTTTTGATGGAACACAGCGTTATGTGCATGCGTCCGAATATGGCAACACTACTACACTTCATTACAGCGGCTCTGCAGACATTGCACGTTGCTGTCTTGCGGTGTTTAGTGTAAAATACTTCCACACAGCGGACATGTTACGATGAAAAGTTGGTTAGCTGTTAGCAACAGTGCTGCTCAGTGCTCAGCCCTCAGCAGAGCCGTATAGAAAGAGTATTTACTCATGTTTTAGCTGGCTGAAAACGATGAAATGAATTTCCTGAATGTGAGGTGGGTCTTATTACTCTGGGTTCATGAAACACAGTTCCGTTCAGGAAATCCATTCCATAGTTTGAAGCCAACGTGCAGATCAGCTGGCAGGGAATCACATGTGGAGACGTATCAGCAGACACAGACATGTATCATGGAGCAGAAAAATCTGATACGTAAATCATGCTGGTATCGGAGGCCGATACCAATACCGGATCGACTTGGCCCCATCCCTAGTGACAGCCCTGAGAGTCATGCATCTGCTAGGAACAATGTCAGCGGCTCACGTCGTCGTACTGCTAGGATTGCTGAATATGAAACGGCTGCAAAGATAGCTCATTCGTCTGCATCTCAATCTCACACATCACAAGCACTGCATGGTTACCATTCCCCCATAGGTAGGGGCGGACCTGAGTCACTGGGGAGACCATCAGATCCTGTCGGAAGGGATTCCCCTGGGTAAAGTGACGGCATTCACTTCCATGTTCACAGACGCATCCCTCTCCAGATGAGGGGGGATGTGTCGGTCCCAGACGGTGGGAGAGAGGTGGCCAGCCCACATGTCCCTCCACATAAACGTGTTGGAACTTTTATAGTGGGGAAAGTGATCAGTCATTTTGTCCCACTACTACGGGGTCATCACATGATGGTTCACACAGACAACAGAACCACGGCGGCTTACATAAATCACCAAAGGGTTGTTTACTCAGCTTAGCTGTTGGACGTGGTCAGAGAATTGCTCTGTTGGTCATGCACATACAGTATCTGCGCTCTATCAGAAAGTCTACATCCCAGGCGTGCTAAACAGAGGCGCAGATATTATGTCCAGAGAGGACCCTGAGGACAAAGATTGGAGCCTTCATCTGGATCTGATCTTTCAGATTTGGAGCTAATTTGGGAGAGTGGAAGTCTGATGGCCACTCGAGAAAATGCCCAGTGCAAACTGTTTTTCTCTCTGAACTCGTGGGATGCACCACCGCTGGGGGTGAATGCACTTGCACACAAACCATGGCCTACGAAGCTACTTTATGTTTTTCCTCCTACTCCACTTATAGCGCAGCTGTTGGAGTGGGTTCGAGAGGAATGGTTGAGGGTAATCCTGATCGCCCCAGAATGCACGAGCGCTCTGTGGTTCATGTCTCTACGACAGCTGACGGGCCAGCCGTGGAAGCTACCGTGACGAGAGGATGCCCTCTTACTGGTGGGAGGAGCAATCAGGAGCTCCCCCAATGAGAGGTCAGCGCCTCTGGGCCTGACCGCTGAATGGGACTGTTTAGAGAAAATTGGTCTCTCTCAGGATGTGGTGTGCACAATCCAGGGTGCATGTGCAGCCTCCAGTATGGCCTGTTACACATCTTAGTGGACAGCTTTTCAGCGATGGTGCCTGGAGAAGGAAGTGGACCCGATCTCATGCCACTTAAGCTGCATATTGTCCTTCCTGCAGCTGGACAGAAATTTGGCTTTCAGCACAATTAAAATGTATGCTGTAGCCATTTCTTCCTGCCATGATGGTTTTAACAATAGGATGGTTTTTAATCATCCTCTGAAAAAAGGTTTTCTGAAGGGCATGCACAGACATAGACTTAAGGCTCATTCCACCAGAGGGATTTCAACTTCCACAGCGCTGCACAGAGGTGTGTCTGTACAGGACATTTGTTCTGCGGCTTCCTGGTCGTCACCGACTCTTTTCATTTGCTTTTACCTGCATGATGTCTCCAAATTTTCTCTGACACACTTGGTTCTCAGAGTCCTATCTGAGTGACGTCACAGCTGTTCTCACTCAATCTTCTCAACCCTGCTCATTCCTCTTATTAGCAGGTGTTTTTATGTTTGTCCAATCAAGCAGGGGAACTTCCTTTCTATATTGAAGCCCCCGTTCCGCTTTTGTTGCCACTTATGTGAATAATGCTGAATCCTCAGCTTCAGACCGGCACAGAGGTTAGCCTGTCACCAATGCACACCAAGCACATGGATCAGCGGTGCAAACTTATGCTTGAATAGAGATTCAGGGTGATTGTATATAATATATTGTACATAACTTTGCTTTATCCACTTTAGCATAAAATAAACATCAGAAAAAGTTCTCAAAGTGCAAGATTTCATATTTGATGTCACATAAATAAAAGTATTTGTAAATTTACATTATTCCAAACTGACCAATCGGCTGCTTTTGTTAAAACTTGTCTTTTTTTGCTGAACAGTTTATGTTCTTGTTTGCTGTCAGGTTACGAGCCGGGAACTTGGCATCCCAACCACGAAGATCTACATCAGCGAAACCAGCACTGGCACGGTTCCCAACTCGTGTCTTTCGGGTGCTTCCTTCGGCACCGACGCCAACGGCATGGCGGTCAAGGTGAAAACGCATCTCCGTGGTTACTCCTGGTTTAAAGTGAAGCCATCATTAATGTGTCCTTCCTTCAACCAGAACGCCTGTGAGATTCTGTACCAGCGACTGGAGCCGATCAGACTTAAAAACCCCAAAGGATCATGGGAGAGTTGGGTAGGATAAGAAAGCTAACGTTGAACATTTTGTGTTTTTTAACTACACTTCAGTAAACATGTTTTTTTACTCGCATGGCAGGTCCAAGAAGCCTTTTTGGATAAAATCAGTTTATCAGCCACTGGATTCTTCAGGTTCGACTAAACTACCGGTACTTGTTTGGATCTTTAATGATTGAAGCAACAGCTGACGTGTGTTTGTACTCTTCCTCAGAGGTAAGGACCTCTACATGGACTGGGACAAGATGGAGGGCCAGCCGTACTTCTACTTCACATATGGAGTGTGTTGTTCTGAGGTGGAGCTGGACTGCCTCACGGGAGACTACAGGGTCTGGACTCTAGTGTTGCACCGTTCTTTAACTAGAACACGAGTCCAGCTGGTTATAAACAGAGGAACATTTCTGTTCTGCTTCTTACAGACGGTTAGAACTGACATTGTGTTCGACATAGGCAGAAGTCTGAACCCGTCTGTGGACATTGGTCAGGTAGGAACTTTTTTATTTATTTAACAGCGACATTAAAAGTGCAACTGAAAACCTAACTACACAGAAATGTAACACACACCTATAAACCATTAAAAGCTCAGCACAAAAGAGATACCTAGAACAACATAGCTCAAAATATGAAGGCACCTAAAAAATGTTTTTGTTTAGCAGATTTGAAAGTGCACCGTGTATCATTTCAAAGTTCAAGGTTCCTTATTGTCATTCGTATCATATGTGGTCAACATGAGATGGAACGAATTTGTGTATTCAAGGTCCAAGTTACATCCAAAAATAGCAAAAATATCAAGTATAAAAAGAAACAATATATAAGGATCTAAGATATACACTAAGACAGAGGTTCCTAACCCTGTTCCTTGAGGAACACCATCCTCCTGCATGTTTTACGTAAGTTGTTTCTCTGCTCTGACACACCTGATTTTAATTAATGGATGATTAACAGGCTTCTGCAGAACATGGAGTAATTAAATCACTGGATCAAGTGTGTTGGAACAGGGAAACAACTAAAACATGCAGGATGGTGTTCCTCAAGGACCAGAGTTGGGAACCACTGCATTAAGATATACGCTAAATGAATGCTAAACAATACGCCAAAAGATCTCAAATATAGCCCTATACACTTCTAGCTAGTTATGGAGAACAAAATTCTTCTTTTAGTTCTTGAAAATTATTGTCTTTAATAATAAAAAAAAAAAAATCATATCTAACCACAAGTGATCAAAACACAATAGATTCTTTCCATCCATCCATTATCTTCCACTTGTTCTGGAGTTGGACAGCGTGGACTGGAGGCCCAAACAAACCCAAAGTAGTAATAAAGTAAAGTAAAGTTTTAGAACCTCCTTTAGCAGCAAAAATCTCAGTAACAATTCTTATAGGACTTAAGCAGTTGTTTAAAAGGTTGTGGAAGAACTTTGGCCCTGTCTCTTTTCTATTGTTGCTTCAGTTCATTGAAGTTTGCAGACATTGGCTCTATTAAGTCCAGCCACAGCATCTCAAGCAATTTGAGGTTCTGGTCTTTGACTGGACCGTTGCAGCATCCTGATTCTTTTTTTCCCCACTCTTTTAAGTTAAGTATACGTGCTGTGTTGTCATTTCTGCATTTAACCCATCACACACGAGATACACCCAGGTGGAGCAGTGGGCAGCTGTTCTGTTGTAGATTAGCTGCTGTGTTTAGGGTCATTATCTGGTTCAGCTGCTTCCACCGCAACCCGACTTTGGAATAAGCGGAAGATAATGGATGGATGGATCTCTCCTCAAAGCTAAAGCTATTTTTTACATCATTCATTTTCTTTGATAATATTACGGGTTATACATTGACATTTTCAACACTGTTGTTAATATCCACAATTGTCAATAAAGGTTGCATGCAAGGTGACTTTAACAAACCGTTTTTGTGTGTTCAATTCATGAAGGGGATTACAGCATGGTAACAAACTTGTGGTTTTGATCAGGGATTGGTCCATTCATTATTTTAATTTTTGACCTCTCTTTTATACAGTACTATATGTACTGTATACTCCTACACTCTTAAGTTATTGTGGGTAAAGTGTTCTCCAGGGCTCCATTCTAGGACAACTTGTATTTGTTTTTTATGTTTGTAATTTTTAGGAGTATATCTCAATTTCAAATGTAAACTTTTATGCTGATGATAAGTCACATTCTGTTCTGCACCCATACCTTATCAGGGTCTCTGTTAGCTACAGAAGGTTTATTATACTTTCCAGCATACCTTTGATAATTGTTCTGAAAGCCAACAAAATAAATCCTGACATCTTAATCAGATCACACAGATCATCTGTTTTCTAAATGTTCTTGGTTAATTGTAGCTGATCTTGGTAAAATAAATAACTAAATAAATAATATTCATGCTGATGTGAGGAACTGGCTTCAATGACATTTTTCATTTTCTTTTTTCTTCTCTCTAACCTTTTTCTCTCTCAGATTGAAGGAGCTTTCACACAGGGTTTGGGTCTCTACACTTTGGAGGAGTTGAAGTTCTCTCCCTCTGGGTTCTTGTACACTCGAGGTCCGTCTCAGTACAAGATCCCAGCAGTCTGCGACATGCCTCTTCAATTCAACGTCTACCTGCTGCCAGACTCTGACAATCCTCACGCCATTTACTCTTCAAAGGTCGGCATCATCAGACAAACTCTCATTGATGGCTTGTTTGGGTGCATGACTTCAATATGTTCTTCGTGACTGTCTCCTCAGGGAATCGGAGAACCTGCCCTTTTTCTGGGCAGCTCAGTGTTTTTCGCCATCAAAGACGCTGTGGCGGCGGCTCGCTCAGATTCTGGTCTCGCTGGGCCATTTTCTCTTGACAGCCCAGCAACTCCTGAGAAAGCATGCCTGGCTTGTGCCTCTCCGTTCATTCAGAAGGTGGTATATCACCCCATAAAGATAGCGGGAGTCAATTTTTCTGTCTAATTTTCTTTAGATTCTGGTAAACTGAAATATTTAAACTTGTAAAGCTGATATTAATTTGCTAATTCTGCTGACTGAGCCAAACAATTTTATGTATAAACTCATAGGTGGTTCAAACTCTGATTTTTCTGTGTACATTTGAATTAGTCAGATATTTAAAATCTTTAGTTTGACTTCATTTGTTAACCGTAACATGATTTCCCTGACCGTTTAATATAAATTATAACCTGCCCAGAAAATTGAGACAAAAATATTCATAGTTCTTCCTTGTTTAAACAAATTGTTATATAAAAAAAAAACATAATTTGCCATTCATGTCTTCTTATTGTCTGTTTGCTTTTCCAGATTCCAGCCAGTAGATCAGGATCATTCAAACCATGGGCCTTAAACATCTAAAATCAAATCAACTAAAGCAGCTGTTAACTAACCATAATCAACTAATGCACTTATTTTAACACAACACTCTGATAAACAATGATACAAGATGCTATTTTATCCTCAGTCATGAAGCAGGAATAAATCACTTCTTAACATTGAATATGTAGATTATATACTTAACTCCCTGATTCTTACAACAAATTAATTGAACTGAAAACCATGAGTGTTTGTTAGTTGCTGCCCTCTATAACCATGGTATTGCTTTTATTAATATAAGCTGATATGCATACAGTATATTTACATTTTACACATTCAAACACTGTAGCAAACTGTTTTCTGGTGACAAAGTTCAGTACTCTGTGTTTGTGACTCATTAAACCATGAGAAGTCAAATTCCGGTAAATTGTTTATTGTAACTTTCACCATTTTCTTTGTCCAGTAGGCAGCCATTTTGAAATTTGAGGTGAGGGCTGGGGAAGAAGCTCCAACTTAACAAGCTAAAATTCTGACTTTCGGGACGAATCTAGTAATAATAATAACATTTAAAAAAGGTCAGAATTTCACTTTTTAGAGTTCAAATAAAACAGCAAAAATAGACTTATGTATTTGGATATTGCTTTCGAACAGGAAGCTGGTCCTAGCTGTCCTTCCTTCTATTTTATCTTTAAATGGTGCTCCTATTGATTTTGTCGATTCCTGTAAATATTTGGTATCTTGGTCGATTCACATCTCTCTTTTAAGCTTCACGTGGAAATATTGGTAAGGAAGCTGGATTTCTTTTTCAGAAATAGATCCTGTCTAACTGTGAATGCTAGGAAACACCTTGTATCTGTGACTTTCCTTCCATCCATTGATTACGGTGACATTATTTACATGAACGCTCCTACAAGCACCCTGCAGATGTTGGATGCTGTCTATCACGGTGCACTAGAATCAGAAGAATCAGAATAAACTTTATTGGCATTGCACCGAGATACAACACGAATATGTACGTACAGTCGTCCGAAGATGGGCGGAGTGCACGAAGCTGCGGCTAAAATAATTAGCGCGGCCTTCTTATTCTTATCCAGAATAATATTTTGCTTAGATAAGAAAAGGAAAGAAAACACGAGGAGAGACGATATAAAAAAAGATCTCGCACACCGTGTCCTGGACAGGGCACAATCTGAGGCATCAAAAACACCTACCACAGCAAAGCAACATAAACAGACGTTATACATTTACATATAGGTGGTGAAAGCATTGAATTTTTAAGGGAAAGTCGTAGCATAGTCCAGAGCCCCCCCTCAGCCATTGTCCAGATAAGAGGTGACGTTCATCTTCAGCTCAGTTGAGGTTCTGTTACATGTCCACGGCCTTGGGGAAGGGAGGGGTGAGGAAACAGTCAAAGCATCTTTGTTGTTTTCCAAACATTCCAGGAGGAGTTGAGATAAGTCCGGCATCAAGGCCACAGTTTGGGTCAGGCAGAACTCGTGAATTGTTGTTTCTGCCTTTAAAGTCTCGCTGGTACATATTCTCTGATGGAAACTCCAAAACAGCCGAATTGATCCTTTACTCCAAAAGTCGAGCTCACAGCTTCTCCAGATTATTCCCACCATTCATGAGTGCTGCCAGGGAGATCACAGTCCTGATAACAGCTGCTCCAAATCCCTGTCACAGCTCCACATTCAGTCCGAGCACTGTCAAGCTTCAACACCTCCACACGAATTTGTAGACAACCAGATTCCACCAACCCAAACAGTAGACTCTAGTCGTCATCGTGAATCCAATTTGTTTCCTTCGAGGTAAGAGAGTCCTCCTTACCCTGACTCCTGTCGGGAGAAGTTGATCGATTTTGTTGAGAGACCAGCTGATCCTTCCAATTAAGAGGTATGCAGGAAAAAAAAGAGAGGCTTTTTTAAGGGTTCACAGGACAAAAGAGCGCAGCAGGGAAGCGGGTGGGGGGGGGGGGGGGGGGAGAAGGAAAGCACGTCTGGTTTCACCGTAGAGTAGCAAGAAAAAAAAAAATTCATAACTAAGATTCATAACTGACTGTAACTACCGTACCCACCACTGCACCCTGTATTCACTGGTTAACTGGTCATCATTAACTTCACGCAGACTCTCACTGGTACATTTTCATCTTTAAATCACTTCTTGGTCTGCTGCCTTCATACATCTCCTCCTACATGTCTCTGCGTGAGTGCAGCTACAGCGTGCGCTCTCAGGACATTATTACCTGCAGTGTTCCCTCAGTGCGGACTGAACTAGGCAAATGGACCTTCTCCTCCTCCGCTCCTGTTTCCTGGAATATCTTACAAAAAGATCTGAAGCTCTCGACCTTGACCTCTCGAAGTGGCTTCAAACATCTAAGTTTGTGGGAAAAACCAATGCAGACATGTTCCTGTTTTTAAGTTTTCTACACCACCTTATAATCTCGCTGTTTTGTTTTTTTCCAGCTTTTTTTCCTTTTGACTGTCCTTTTGGTTGTCATTTTATTTCAATTTGTAAACAAAACAAAAATTCAATTTGTATGCCTCTTTTATGATTGTCTATTTTTGTCGCTGTTGTCCATTGTTGTCATCATTCTTTGTTGAAATCAGGTCCCTCTTGTAAAGAGGCTCAATGGGATTAACCTGTCTAAATAAAGGTTGAATGAAGGTTATAAATATGCAGTGTTGTCTCATTTCCCTAGCATTTACAGAGCTTCTGGAGCTTTGAGGGGCTAACTTGTATTGTACCTCATTTCTCTCCCTCAGGGAACATTGGTTATATCCATAACCCCCAGTTCCCTTTCAGTCAGTACACTCGGTACAACACAGTAGTATGGGGATCTACCATCATGCCCCGAAAATGCATATGCAGAAAAAACTTTGACAACAAAGCCCTGACAAGTGGGAGGATGCTCATCTCTTCTGTGCTGAAACAACAGCTTAAGTGATGTCACGGGTTGTTATGTCCAAGGTGTAGAATTTTACGAATGTATGCGATGCCCAGTTGGCGGCAAAGCGTATGTCTGCCACTGGGATTCCTTTAAACAATGCCCATGAAGTGGTCATACCTCTGGATGAGTGTGCATGCACACTGCTGGATGCATGTTTACCCTTACTGACAGAAGCTCAAGAAATAGCCTCTACAACCCAGTCAGGGGTACACATAGGTACACATGTGCAACAAAAATCAGGAATGCATAGTATCACCTGTGTTACCACACACCTTTGCATACGTGACCATCAAATTATCAATTAGACCATTAGACCCTTTCACACGTCATCACTTTGATCTGGTTTTAAACTGTACTTTACATAAAAGCATGTAACATAATTTAAATAAATGATTTTTTTCCCTCAGTAGCCTTTAATTGTTGACTTTGACTTCAGCTTCCTCTTGTGTCTGATTTTTTAATTTCTCTAACTTTCTTATGTTGGTAATAAAACTTTTAAATTGTTTATATTCGGGTAATTACAGTCACGAGGACTGGATAGGAACTTTAAATGTCCCCATTAAGACACACAGTAACCCTCGGGTACCATACCATACCATACCAATTTATTTATATAGCACTTTAAACAGTGACAAAACACACCAAAGTGCTGTACAGGGACAAACAGAACAAGTACACAGCAACAGATTACATAACAGGACACCAAAAACGTAGAAACCAACAAAAACAGTAATGGATAACAACAACAACTGCAACATGACCAACACAGTGTGATGCACACAGACTCAACACAGATCACACAGAGCAGAAAGCCAGGGAATAGAAGTGTGTTTTTAAGCGAGATTTAAAAACTGTGAGGGGGGGGGGGGGGGGGCTGTCTAACGAGCAGAGGTAACTCATTCCAAAGTCTTGGGCCTGCTACAGAGAAGGCCCTGTCAGCTCTGCGCTTGAGACGGGTTCCTGGGACTGTTAGGAGCAACTGGTCTGCTGATCTGAGAGAACATGGTGGGACATACGGCTGGAGCAGATCAGTAAGATAGGAGGGGGCAGAGCTGTTTAGTGATTTATAGACATACAAGATTTTGAATTTGATTCGAAGGTGAACCGGAAGCCAGTGTAGGGAGGCCAAAACAGGAGTAATGTGCTCTCTTTTGCTTGTGCTGGTCAAAAACCGGGCTGCTGCATTTTGGACCAGTTGAAGTCTAGCTATGGAGGTCTGACTGATACCAAAAAGGAGTGAGTTGCAATAGTCAAGCCTGGATGTAATGAATGCATGAATTACTGTCTCCAGGTTATTTTTGGACAATATGGGCTTCAGCTTAGACAGTCGCCTCAGCTGGAAAAAGCAGGATTTAACAATCATATTTACATGATTGTTGAGTTTCAGAGAAGGGTCAAGTATCACTCCTAGATTAGTGACTCTTTGTTTCACTAACGGTGACAGAACGGATAGGTCGATGCAGTGGTTGGTGATTGTGTCATTGGGAGGAAACAGCATAACTTCAGATTTCTTCTCGTTGAAACTCAAGAAATTTGAAGCCATCCAATCTCTGATGTCAGCCAGGCAGTCCAGTAACGGTTGAATAGAGCGAGTACCGTTGAGTCTGAGGGGGAAGTAGATTTGGCAGTCGTCGGCGTAGAAATGAAAAGTTATGTTATGTTTCCTGAAAATAGCACCTAGTGGCAGCAGGTATAAAGAAAATAAAAGAGGACCAAGGATGGAACCTTGCGGTACCCCCCATTTAAGCGCTGCCGAGGCTGAACTAAAATCTTTGATGGAGACACAAAAGGACCTGTCAGCGAGGTAAGATCTAAACCATTCGAGGGCTGACCCAGTGATGCCCACCCACTGCTCTAACCTCGCAATGAGGATCTCGTGGTCGATTGTATCAAAGGCAGATGTGAGGTCCAGTAAGAGAAGGAGCACAGAGGTAGCATTTTATATAAGATTCTGCCAAACTGTAAATGATTAACGGTAAAACAGCAACACAGCAGACAACTTCTGCTTATTTTTTTTTTTTAAACCACTTTCAGGTACACAGTAAAGTGTGTTCTCGGCTGAACAAAACTCAACACATCTGTGAACCTTTTTGTGTTGCAATGTAGAGAAATGAGTAAACCGACATTCACAACTACAACAACCTAAAAATGTTACATAAGTTCTAGATGTTTTTTCTCTTTTTTTCTTTGGTTAGTTTGAGTTTGAGCTGCAGCAGATGTGTGTGTGTGTGTGTGTGTGTTTATTCTAATCTGATCAAGTTAAGTCAAGCAGCAGGGTTTGACAGGAAGTCAGCATACATTTCATTTTTACTTGGAATAAAAGAAAAGATGAAAAGATTTTAATGAAGCATTTAGGTCTTACCGTGTGAAAATCTTTATGCATACTTTCCTATGGCTGCTGCACTGTGTGGCTGTATCATGTATACCACTACCTTGGGATCAATAAAGTTCTATCTTATCTTATCTTACCATCATAATTCAATTAATCTCAATGTTACTCACTACCTGTGCAATAACCTGTCACACAGCCCCTGTAGTATTATGTTATGCGCATTATGTGCATTTAAGCTGGTATTACTACCTGTGAAATACAAATTCATCCTACTTGCACCATTATATTCTACCATGTTGTTGTTTACTATATTTCTTTTGGACCTTGTTAATATTAAATGTGTTTATTTTTCAATTTTTGCTAATTCATTTTGTACTTTTATTGCTTTAGTTTTTTGTTTGTTTGTTTGTGAGTCAAGGTTCTTCTCATCCTGAACATTTCATTGCATCGTTGACCTTGTGTGAACCTGCATAGGACAAATAAAACCTAATTATTTCATAGAAGAATTAAATGCTTTAGGCACGAAAAGGTAAAAAATCTTTACTTTTTAAGCAGTATCTCCAAAACGAAGTAAATTGCATTCTGGCATTTTGCTACATTTTGCAGAAAAGTTCCGTTTTGTTCCAATTGTTTCTCTCCAACAGTTCTTGTTCAAACCTGCAGAAACCAGGTTAACGCCCTCCCGTGGACCTTTATTGTGAAAGTAATGAAAGCGGAAGTGCTTTATTCTAGTGTCGCTCTGCTTTCGCTGTGAAGAAACTTCTGCTTGAAGGATGTCTGCAAAGAAAGGGGACACTTTGTGCGTCTTTATCAATGGAAAAAAGGTATTGAAAAGATTTAAAAATGTTCAAATGACTGCTAGCTCCGAGCGTTAGCTTTAGCCACTTTTGACTAGATTTTGTTTGTTTTTTTAGCTCCGTGCGTCTGAATTTTCAGGCTCCAGCTGAGGTTTCCTCCAGCCTTACTCGAGATAAAAGTTTAGTTTTGATCAGAGACACAGTCTAATATCGATGTGGGGAAAATACAAAGCGAGGCATATTTATTAAAAAACATAAACTGCCATTTGTTATCTGTCAGATTCTGTCACGGAAATACGTCATTTGTTTGTCCAAAATAAAAGCCCAGCTGCCCCAAACTCATTTAAATTTGTGGTTTGAGTCAAAACAGCCAAAGTTTTCAGTCTGTGGCCTCATGTGGCCCTCAGTAGATTGGCTCAAAAGAGGTGCATATCACCTGCTGTCTTTTATGACCAACTTTATTACTGAGATCGTCTTTTGATAAGAAGGGACACACATCTGTGCAGTCTCATTGTGAGCTGCAGAGTATATCAAGTTCAAGGTTCATTATTGTCACTCAGATGTGGTACATGAGGTGGAACAAAAGTGTGTACACAGGGTCCCAGTTACATCCAACAATAGCAAAAATATAAAATGTAAAAAAAAAAAACAGTAGTAAGGATCTAAGATATAAACTAAGAAATACACTAAACTAAGAAATGCACCAAACACTTAATAGTGCAAAACAATACGCCGAACAACAAATATGAGTAGTATGCTCATCCACTACCAGCAAAAACACTAACTCGATATTCTGTAAAATTCCTTCCTGCCAGCCATCCATCCATTATCTCTACTCACTTCTTCCTTTACATTGGTACACATATCCAGTAGTCACTGTGCGAGAGGCGGGGTACACCCTGGACAGGCCACAAGTTCATCACAGTATCTGTAAAATAGATAACGCTATAATTGTCACGATAAATGTATAAATGTCACGATAACAAATTTTGCTGGGCGATTAATTGTCTCAGAAATTATTGCGATAAACGATAATATTGTTTGAAATTTAACAATAATTAGTAATTGTCAAATTTTTGAAGAAATGTTGATTTGTTTGGAGTGTAGTACCTTTTTTGACCACCGGATGGCAGTGTAAGACTGTTTGAACCGAAGAATGGATAGTTGAGCAGTTTGTCTCTTTAAGAAAAATGGGAGGGAGGCCCCTTGACGCAGTGTTTCCTCTACCATTATACAAGCGGAGCGCACCACCCCGTCAACAGAACCAAGTGTCCCATCTACCAACAACCCCCCCCCCCCCCCCCCCAAATCACCTGTCAACGCTAAACTAGCAGCTCGCAATGCAGGTGCACTATCTAAAAAGCTAAAAGCTAAAGGCAGCCTATTCCCTCATGTTGAACCCTCACGCTGACACCACCCCCACTCGAAAACTGTCGGTGCAAACAGCGTGTGGCTTTGTCTTTGTCCCCCCCCCCCCCCCCCAAAAAAAAAGGCAGCTCAGGACGTGTCTCTGTCCGTCGTCAATAAATACAGCTAGTGTCACAATGCGGTTAGAGTGTGTATGCCTGTTTAAAGAAGTGAGTTTTGCTGCAGGATTTAAAAATGATGTTGCCAAGAGGATGTAGGTAGATGATTAAAAAGTAGAGGGCCGAGGACAAAACCTTGTGGAACACCAGAACAGAGAGGAGATAGATGAGAGGTCAATTAATTTAATTGAACAAACTGTGCACTATAGCATCCTGATGCATTCTTAGTAATCTAGGTAGATAAATCTAATAAGGTTAAGTCAGGTCCTCTGGACGGATTCTTCTTTGTTAGTGCACTAACAATCAATTGTTAGTCTGATGGTCCTTCTTTTAACATGTGAACAGCTTGTTCTGGATATCACCAGTAAACTGGTTGATCCACTATGAGAAGGTGCTATTTATAAGACTTGAGTTGGTTGCAGCGCCTTAGTCTGAAAAAGTATTTTGGATAAAAGACAAAACTTTTCAACAAAGAAGAATCTATCCAGAGGACCTGACTTAACCTTGTTAGATGCGCACTATAGCCATTTTCATGTTGACTTGTGTTGATAGCAGCAATCTTAACTTGGGGTGATCAGTTGTAGATGTTTTATTTAAGTCTGCCATCCAGTGCTTAATTTGAGCCGGATCCTGCCGGAACAGGATCCGGGAACACTCTACAGAGTGCGTTCCGGCAACTGTTTGTATGGATCCGGCAACTCTCAGGCTTACTAATAATAAAGTTATGAACAAATGTGACTGCCTTAAACGAATGAAACTTCAACTGAAAATAATTACATAAACACTCATTTTAAACACAACAAACGACACATCACAACTTCTTAATGTCACATACGATCATCTGCCCCTTTTAAGTGAAGCATTTCCGCCTCTACACTTATAACAAAACTCTGCCCTTAAAAGATAGGTGGAGTGAGTGCCTGGAGGTTTCACATGTGGAGTCGGACAATAGATTCAGCAGAGAAGAGTCGGCTCAGGACAGTCAAGTAAGGGGGAGGGGGGGTTAGGATGCAAGCGTTTATAAATGTAGGTAAATGTAGTTTTTTTAACAACCTGTTAAAATCCAGCAAAATGCAGGAAATCACATCTACTTTATTCAAAGTTTTCTGGGTAGGACCCCCAGATCCCCCACCCCCACTAGCCCACCCGCTATTTGCATTCCGACATCAATCTGTTTACAAATTAAGCCCTGCTGCCATCTGACCAAACCTTCACTCACGCACATTAAAGACATATGCGTCGTGTTTTTTTTTAGGCTAAACTTACATGTGAGATTAAAAACGTTAATGTGCTCTGATTATTTGAGCAAATGCAAGTTAATCCTAAAACCCTGCACATAATTTAGGGTTAAAGAAGAGAAGAACTCTATTTATCCCACAGGAAATTGTGGAAGAGATAAGTTCAAAATTGTCTTTTGTTTAAACAGGTGACGGAGGAGCATGCAGACCCTGAGACCATGCTGTTGTCCTTCCTCAGAGAGAGGCGTATCCTTTAGACCAAAATCCGTCTTTCAAATCAAATCATTTTATGTTCCTAATGACGGTTTTATTCCTGAATTCTATTCCAGTCAGGCTAACTGGAACCAAGTCCGGTTGTGGGGGTGGAGGATGTGGGGCGTGCACTGTGATGGTGTCACGCTACCAACCTGCCACCAGAACCATTGTGTATCCTTTCCGAGGTCTCCTCTGGCCCTGCTGTTTCTCTTAAAACTGTTACAGTTCACACTGAACAAATGTGCTCAATGTACCCAATAGCCTACTACTATTCAGTTTACTTTAGTTTAGCTTGTTAAACCTGCTGGCTTATAAGGAAAAGTAATTAAATGTGCCGCTAAGTCACTCTTGAGTGCACAATCCCCCATTTGTAGTTCACATCTGAACTTTTAATTTTAACTACATTTGATATAAATCTGTTAAACCTCAGTAGTTGAGTTAATGCTGACTCGGTATTGTTTTCCTGTTGGTGTTACTTTGTGCATGTTTTTCGGCATCAAATATCTTCTGTTAACGTTTTGTTATTTCAGCCGTTCACATACCAAAACGTTCAGCTCTGACATTTAGTTTTTGTAACTTTTAAACATTTCAAAAATATTAACCAAAAAAAAAAAAAAACGGAATAAAATACATTCAGATACCTTCAAACGTTTTTTGCAATCCATGTCAGCAAACTTCAGCCAATGCTAATTCTGCTACTGCTTATACTACTTTTGCTACTGCTTATACTGCTATGCTAATTCTACCACTGCTACTTTTGCTGCTGCTTGTACTAGGGCTTTAACAGACTACTTGAGTAATCTACACATTGATTCCTAGGACATCTATAGAGTTTTTAAATTTCACATCGAGTATTCGTAGTGACGTCATTACATCACCATTACATCATTGCGTCATGTGATCCACATTGGGCGCGGGCAGCTACAAAATGGATTCCTCCAAGCAGACGGATGGAGCGGAGCAGGCCCAGTCTTGGCAAACGGGTAGAAATGCATCAATAGTCTGGAAATATTTCACCAAAGATTAATCTTCCGGTTCAACTACCATAAGGAAACAGAAAATGAATCAACTTCCTGACTGTTTGGAGCTCGTTGCGAACCGGTGTTACACCATATTCTGTGGCCACCATATATTGTAACCGTAGAGGGCGGTGTTGAATGCACTGTTGCAGGTCACAGAATATGGTGTAACACCGGGTCCAATCGACCGAACCAGAACCAGCTTCCTCTGACCTTGTTTAACAAACAAAAAGCAAAAAACATTAATCTCTAAACCGATAAAAAAAAACTATAAACATATTAATCTCTAAAACTAAACCTAATGCGCAACACTGCAGGCGGTGGTGAGGGGTTTTTACTGTTTTTAGTTTCGTTTTTGACGTGCTGCACGTTTCTTTCACTTTTGCAGCTTAATAATAATAACTAATAGTTTTGGTTTTCCTGTGACTTCTTTGCAGTATGATAAATGGTAGGAGCATAATATACGCTTCCAATGTTTTGTTGGTCTTTTTTTTTTTTTTGTAAATAATAAATGACGTTTTTTTTGCGGTTTTATTTATTTATTTTTGCATCTTGAGATCCTATGACGTCATCAACTACTCGAGTTCTACTCAAGTTTTATTATGTTAATGTCGAGTTAAAAAAATGTTGTAGTCGTTCAACCCCTAGCTTGTACTGCTAACGCTAATTCCGCTTCTGCGTAAATTACAGTACTGCAGCTAATACTAATTCTGCTACTGCTTGTACTACTTCTGCTAATACTAGCTCTGTTACTGCTTATATTACTATGCTAATGCTAAGTCCGCTGCTGCTGCTTGTACTACAACATATGCTAATTTTAATTTGCTTCTGGCTATACAACTACTGCTAATTCCGCTAATGCAAATTCTGTTATTGCTCATTTTAGTTAAGCTAACATTCTCCTAATTTTAGCTATCATTTTAATGATTTTAACAAGTCTTCTGCTACTTTTGGGTTTTAGCTAGCCTTTTTCTACATTTAGCTTTTACCTAACATTTTAGTTGTTTAGCTAAAATTCAGCTTTTTTTAAAATCTTTTAGTGACTGTTTACGATACTTAGCTAACATTTTGTGACTTTTAGCTTTTAGTTAGCGTTTAGCTAGTGTTTTGCTATTTGACTTACAGCTAAATTTCAGCTTCTTGAGCAGATTTCAGCCGACATTCAGAGCCTTGTCGCTGGATTTTCACAGAGATTGTAGTTGTCTGTGAAATTGACAGATACCAAACTATTAGACAAACAGACAGTGCCTCTGGTGCTGGACAGAGGTCAGTCTGCTGTTTGCGGTTTGTCTGTCTGTTGGTATGACTCAGCAAAACTTACATGCATTATTTGATTTAGTTAAAAAGCTATTTTTAAGGTTTAGTTGCAGATTTTGTTATGAACCGATTAGTGACACTGATAAACTTTGAATATTTTGCCATCAACGTAAACTTCTAGTTTTAGTGCAAAACAATTTAATAAACTGAAGACCTAGCACTTCCTGAAGGAATGCAAATTGCACACCAAATCTCATGACAGAGATTAAATTCAAGATGGCCAAATGGGTTGAGTCATAGCCATTTGTGTGTTTTCTAAGGTTGATTAGCTCTGGCGGTCATCTTAGAGGAGATTGACTCCAGATGTCAGTCAGTTGTAGATGTGTACAAAATGATTGTTTTCTAAAAGTGTCATTAAATTCATGAGATATGGATCAAAGAAACGAAACGCCCACATACAGACATGGGCAAAAAAAACATTTATATGTCCTCAGAGTTTATTAAAAGACAAAATAGTGGAACTGCTCACTACAGCTGAGATGGACCAATTCCAGATGTTGAACATTTGAGTTGGATTTTCTCCACTTGGAGATAAAACTGGAAACACATTTCCTTCTGTTGCTAGCTTTGGATGGCTTGGAGTAAACGGGGACGCAGCAACCGGTGCTGTAGCAGTGCCAAAAAGTTTATTTTATTTTATTTTTTTACGTTTTGGTCAAAAGCCGTGTGTGAGAGAGTTCAGTTTCCCTTCACTGCCCCATCAGGCATTTCTCAGCCAACGCCTGCTTAATGCCGCTCTGTCAGCTCCACGGAGCTGCCGTCACCACGGTGGAGGGCATCGGGAGCTCCAAGACCAGGATCCATCCCGTTCAGGTCAGTGAACCTCGTTTTTTTGCCTTGTCGTTGTTCCCAGTTGTGCCACCAGAAGCACATTTTTACCTATTGCAGTTTTAAAAATCACAGGTTTTCTTTATGTCAATTTTGAGCAAAGTTCATTTTTAGTGGAGCATCAAAGTGAAGTTGGCACGATCCATGCAACAAGAAAATCAAGGCAGAAAAAAAGCTTTTCTCAGACTTTAATGTTCATTATCCATCCATCCATTATCTTCCGCTTGTTCCAAATGTACATTAATAGTCTTAAATAGGATTTATTGTCTTAAAAGCAAAAACTGAACATTACGAGTAAAGATCAAAGCTCATGCTCAATAATCCAAGTAGAAAATCCAACAAAGTTGAGTCATCACCAGCAAACTGGTTGGTCCACTATGTAGGGTTACTTCTTATGAGACTCAGTTTGTTTGTGGCTCCTTGGACTGATGAAGTCCTTTGGATGAAGGGCAAAACGTCTCAACAAAAAAAAGAAAATGTCCAGATGACCTGATAGAGCTTTGTTGGATTTTCTACCTGGATTATTGAGCATGAACTTTGATGTTTTGAACCACTTTGGCTATGGCTGCCTCAGAGGAGTCGACGGGGGAGAGGGCGGGCCCCAGAAACCATCTTATCACCAGCAAACTGGTTGGTCCACTATATGGGTTTGCTGCTTGTGGGACGTAGTTTGTTGTGGCTCCTCGGACTGATGAAGTCCTTCGGATGAAGGATGAAACATCTCAACAACAACAAATAAAGAAACTGTCCATATGACCTGACTGAACTTTGTTGGATTAAGAGTAAATTTTTGCGGTTAGTGAGGCAGAATAAATATTAAGTCACTTTTTAAACCTAAAATAAGATGCAAATAAAATGATCTAATAAAAAAACAAAAATTGTACATGATTGCGCAATTAAACTATAAATACACAGTATTTATAAGAAATCAGGTCTCTCTTGTACAAAGTAAATGAGTCCCTGAAGCTCAATGGGATTAACGTGTATAAATAAAGGTTGAATGAATGAATGCCTTGAACCACTTTGGCTGTGGCTGCCTGCCTGGGAGGAGTCGACGAGGGACATGACGGCCCCCAGAAACCATCTTAGCTCCAGCAAACTGGTTGGTCCACTTAAGGAGTTTACTGCTTGGTGGGGAAACAGTTTACTGGAACTCCTCTGACTGATGAAGCCCTCCGGATAGAGGGCGAAACGTCTCTATAAAAAAGAAACTGTCCAGATGACCCAACTGAGAATTATTGGATTTGGTACCTGGATGATTGAGCATGAACTTTGTTGCATTGAATGAATTAATTTTTGCAAACATACTGTCAATGCTGAGTTTTGAATAACTAATAAAATTAGTTTAAAAAGCTGTGATTAGGTTGTTAAAGCTAATAGAAGCAGAACACTATTTGAAAAGTAATAAAAACTGAAGGCTTTTTTTTTTTTGTTTGTTTGCTAAACTAACAAAGAACTAATTAAAAGCTAAATGCACCACATCATCACCACAAATCAAAAGACTTGCTAAAGGTAGCAGAATGGTAGCTAAACTAAGAGTAGCTAAATGCTAGCTCAAAGCTAAAAATAGCATAAGACAACAGCAGTGCCAGCCAGAAGCAGATTTTAAAGATACCCATGTTTTTGAAGGAATTAAATTTTATATATGTATTTCAATGGATAAATAAGCATGAACGTTATGAAAAACAAAAGTCTCCCGAATGAGCTAAATGTTTTGATATATGAACCACTAAAACAGCACAAAGTCTGCACAAGTATTTAGACTGTCGAAAAAAAACAGACAACTAAAAATGGGACAACAGTGCGTGCTGACTCATACTATCACTACTATTTCACAGCTCCTGTGCTGCTAATTAAAGTACTGGTGAAACAATAAGACAATCTTATTAAAAGACTTGCTAAAGGTAGCAGAATGGTAGCTAAACTTAGAGTAGCTAAAGGCTAGCTCCAAGCTAAATGCAGCATAAGAAGATGACAGCAGAGCCAGAAACAGATTTTAAAGAGGACCAATAAAACACCTTTGGACCACAGCTATCTCATGTGTTCATTGGATCATCTTACTTGTTTTACCCTCCTTCATTACTGAGGTGGTAAAGTCTATTTCTACTTCAGCTTTTTCTCTCGTCTTGAGCACTGTGTGGGCATCAGGGGTGTCGCCCTCAATTGGTTTTGGTCGTATTTAACCAGTAGGAGCTTCTGCGTAAAAATGGACAATTTTATGTCTTCCACTGCTCCTCTTCCACATGGTGTCCCCCAGGGCTCAATCCTTGGCCCTCTTTTATTTGCTCTTTACTTACTCCCCTCGGCTCTATTTTCAGGAAACATGGCATTTCATTTCACTTCTATGCTGATGATCTGTTTTCCCATGGCACAAAACGACACATTCCAGCAACTTACACACTGCTTTAATGATGTTAAGGCATGGTTTTCCCTTAACTTCCTTAAGCCCCCAGTATACTCCCGCGTATGTCCATACGCGGAGGTACGAATGTACGTACGCGGAGATACGAGCGTACCCCCCAGGGCATGTCTGTGCAAAGCTCAATTTTTTACGATCGCATACGCGTATGCGGTGTCGCACAATAAACTGCCTAGCGACGGACTGTTTTGTATGCAACACCAATGTATTAAATCCCTCTTCTTCATCCCTGATCTGGCCTTTTCTTTAGTATTTTTTGCCAAGAGGCAGTGATCTCTTCCTCCTCCGTTGATGCCATGACTGAAATGGTGAGAAATGAAAGAATTTGTCATGAACGAATTAAACTCAGGTCCAGAATGGCTGCAGGAGGGTCGGGAGATTTCCTGGTGGGCTGATCTGAAGTGTGGGGTGCAGAGCCAGCGCTCCCTGTTTTTTTTTTTTTTTTTTTAAGAACTTTTTATTAACAACATATAAACACAGTTAGATGTTATCTTTGGTTTTCACAGTGATGGAGACAATCAGGAGTGTCTGTAGTGGATTAATTAGTTAAGTGATTGCAATCTGTGCCACATCGATCCATAACCAGTCTGGGAGCCATATTTCTGGGTTGAAGGTGATCATAGGTGATGATTACTGCAATGCTCTTATGGAAAAAAGGAGATTCCCAGAACAGACCAAGGTGTAGTTCATCAGATTTATTTACAAAGCTTTGGAGAGCAGTCCCAGCATCCACAGAACATGCAATTACAAGATTACACTGTTACCAGTGCTCTCATCCATGTGAAACCTTGACCTGCTCTAACTCTCTGGACCGGGCAAGTTAGTTTAACAGAATAATCTTCCTCTCCTTGCCCTCGGCCCCTCCCCCTCCATGTCTGAGCTGTCATCCAAGGGTTCGCTGCAGGCACGAAGGAGTGGAATCTGAGTCAAGGACTCTGCTGAAGACACGTCACCATATCAAATCAATATCATATCCATCAACCCTTGAGGATATCAAAAACAACCAGTTCTTTCTGTTCCTCACTGACTGGTCACAGTAAGAATGATTACATGGGACCATTTAGTCACAGTCAGTAAATAGAACCGAGTATAATGTCTAAATCTCCTTTGATTAAGTACAAACCGGATTCCAAAAAAGTTGGGACACTAAACAAATTGTGAATAAAAACTGAATGCAATGATGTGGAGGTGCCAACATCTAATATTTTATTCAGAATAGAACACAAATCACAGATCAAAAGTTTAAATTGAGAGAATGTATTATTTTAAGGGAAAAATCTGTTGTTTCCAAATTTCATGGCGTCAACAAATCCCAAAAAAGTTGGGACAAGTCCATTTTTTACCACCGTGTGGCATCCCCCCTTCTTCTTACAATACTCAGAAGACGTCTGGGGACAGAGGAGACCAGTTTCTCAAGTTTAGAAATAGGAATGCTCTCCCATTCATGTCTAAGACAGGCCTCTAACTGTTCAATCGTCTTGGGCCTTCTTTGTCGCACCTTCCTCTTTATGATGCGCCAAATGTTCTCTATAGGTGAAAGATCTGGACTGCAGGCTGGCCATTTCAGTACCCGGATCCTTCTCCTACATAGCCATGATGTTGTGATTGCTGCAGAATGTGGTCTGGCATTATCGTGTTGAAAAATGCAGGGTCTTCCCTGAAAGAGATGACATTTAGATGGGAGCATATGTTGTTCTAGAACCTGAACATAGTTCTCTGCATTAATGGTGCCTTTCCAGACATGCAAGCTGCCCATGCCACAAGCGCTCATGCAACCCCATACCATCAATGATGCAGGCTTCTGAACGGAGCGTTGATAACAACTTGGGCTATCCTTGTCTTTTCTGGTCCGGATGACATGGCGTCCCAGTGTTCCATAAAGAACTTCAAATCGTGACTCATCTGACCACAGAACAGTCTTCCATTTTGCCACACTCCATTTTAAATGACCCCTGGCCCAGTGCAAACGTCTGAGCTTGTGGAGCTTGCTTAGAAGTGGCTTCCTCTTTGCACTGTAGAGTTTCAGCTGGCAACGGCGGATGGCACGGTGGATTGTGTTCACTGACAATGCTTTCTGGAAGTATTCCTGAGCCCATTCTGTTATTTCCTTGACAGTGGCATTCCTGTTTGAGGTGCAGTGACGTTCCTTGACCCTTATGCACAGCGATTGTTCCAGATTCTCTGAATCTTTTGATGATGTTATGCATGGTTGATGATGATAACTTAAAAGTCTTTGCTATTTTACGCTGGGTAACACCATTCTGGTATTGCTGCACTATCTTTCTGCGCAACAATGGTGGAATTGGTGATCCTCTTACCATTTTGGCTTCTGAGAGACACTGACACTCTGAGAAGCTCTTTTTATACCCAATCATGTTGTCAATTGACCTAATTAGTGTTAATTGGTCTTTCAACTGTTCGTTATATGCTCAATTTCCTTTTTCCAGCCACTTATTGCTACTTGTCCCAACTTTTTTGGGATTTGTTGACACTGTGAAATTTTGAATCAACATATTTTCCCTTTAAAATGTTACATTTACTCAGATTAAACTTTTGATCTGTCATCTATGTTATATTACAACTAAAATATTGACATTTGCCATCTCCACATCATTGCATTCAGTTTTTATTCACAATTTGTTTAGTGTCCCAACTTTTTTGGAATCCGGTTTGTAGAAACAGATGACTCATGATGAATGCATGACATACACATTTGTCTCGGCATGCTTCTTTTTGGAATCAGTCAGACCTCCATTGCATGTTTACAACTGGTTCAAAATGCTGCTGCCTGATTTTTAACTGGTACAGGCAAAAGAGAGCACATTTACACCAGTTCTGGCCTCCCTTCACTGGATTCCGGTTCACTTTCAAATTCATTTAAAAATCCTTCTGTATGTTTTTTAAATCTCTGAACAGTTCTGCCCCTCTTATCTCGCTGATCTGCTGCAGCCATATGCAGCGCTCTCTGAGATCAGCAGACAAGATGCTTTTATTGGTTCCAGGCACTTGTTTTAAGCTCAGAGGTGACAGGGCCTTCTCTGTTGCAGGTCCAAAACTGTGGAATGAGTTACCACTACATGTCAGGCAGGCTTCCTCTCTCACTGTTTTTAAGTCTTGCTTAAAACCCCACTTTTATTCCCAGGCGTTTGACACTGGTGTGAGTTGATTTCAACTAATCTGTATTCTATAATGTTAATAATTTAGTTCTTATCTTTACATATTTGGATCAATGTAGTTTTTGCTGTTTCCTTTGCTTGTTTGTTTCTACTTGGCCTTGTTGCTGTTTTTGAGTGCTTTATAAATAAAGTGGTATGGTATGGCAGGTGCATGTGTCTATGTAGGAAAGCAGGTTAAACGGCGAGCATCCTCACTGGAGAATGTCTCAGGGTGATGCTTGGCCTTGCGTTGTGTTGTGTTAGTCACTTATTTCAGTGGGGAAGGGGCTCCACTCAAGGCGTTCTTCTGTATCCGTATGGAAATGAAGAAAACCGAGATGGGCACATAACAGGATGGCCTCTCTGACTGAAATATTTTAAACGTCTCTCCCGGATATTTTCTGGGGTTTTTTTTCTTTCTTTTTACTAATGAACTCATTGGCGGTTCGGACTTACAGATAAGTCTGAAGGCCGCTAGTTGAATAGCCCTGGTTTAGGAAATAAAAAGCTATCAAGGCAAATATTTTAATATTGCAATAAATACTTTAAGGTACGTAAAATTTGTAATCTATATAATCATTGTAGATAAGATAGATAAGATAATCCCTCAGTATGCAGAAGTCAAAGGTCCTTCTGATAATTTTATTAGATTTATTCTTTTTTTCCCGTCCTTTTTCCGACTGCTCTCTTCTTCAGGGGTCTAACTCGCCAGAAGATTTGACAATAGTTTTTAGGCTGGATGCTCTTTCTGATGCAACCACCGAGCTACCACAGCACACGTGTGGAGCAGAGAGCTGCTATCTAGGGCGCCTGGAGGAGCAGATGAGGGCTTAAGGGCCTTGCTCAAGTGCCTAGATTGGGGCAAATGAGGGTGGAGGCAGGTGTGAGTGCTTCACCTTTCCCACCCACATTTTGCTGTTGGTGTCAGGAGGACTCGAATTGGCGAACCCCAGATTTATTTATATTTATTGGTGATACAAAACTTTGTTGCTATTTTTGTTATGCACAAAGTGAATTAAACCAGACAACAAAACTGCAGTAAAACACAACATTTGCTTGTTCCCATTAATTCTGTTCAATTTATTTCTATAGCACCAAGTCACAACAGAAGTCAACTCAGGGCACTGAACAGAAACATTCATATACTGTATATAAAAAATAAGTTAATAACATTAATTATCTGAGGCGACAGTGGAAAGGAAAAACTTCCTTGTGAGGAAGAATCCTTTAGCAGAACCAGGTTCAGGACAAGCGGCCATCTGCTTCGACCGGCTGGGTTTGAGAGGAACAGATACACAATAGCAGGTCAAGAATCACATGCTAAAATAGAAATGGTATCAAATGAAAACTATTCAATTTTAACACTTCATTTAAGGAAATTAGGTCAATTTGTCCTCTAGTAGTCTAAGTCTATAGCAGCATAACAAGCCAACCCTAACTATAGGATTTATCAAAAAGGAAAGTCTTAATCCCAGTCTGAAAACTGTACAATGTGTCAGCCTCATGGACAGAAACTGGAAGTTGGTTCCACAAGAGAGGAGCCTGATAACTGAAAGATCTTCCTCCCATTCTGCTTTTAAAAACTCTAGGAACCGTGAGTAAACCTGCAGTCTGAGAGCGAAGTGCTCTGTTAGGAAAATACGGAACAATAAGATCTGTAATATAAGATGGAGCTAGGTTGTTAAGGGCTTTGTATGTTAGAAGTAAGATTTTGAATTCAATTCTGGATTTGACAGGGAGCCAATGGAGAGAAGCTAAAACTGGAGAGATATGATCTCTCCCAGTAACTCCAGTTAAGACTCGGGGAGCAGCATTTTGGATCAACTGAAGACTTATTATGCTGAAAGTGCTGTTGTGTTTTCAGGAGAGGATAGCGAAGGCTCACGGCTCCCAGTGTGGCTTCTGCACCCCGGGGATGGTGATGTCCATGTACGCCCTGCTGAGGAACAATCCACAACCAACCATTGAGGACATCACCCAGTCTCTGGCTGGTTTGTTTGATTCTGCTTCTTCAGTTTTGTCGTTGTCGTCGTTAATTCGTTGAGGTGTCATCTTTGACTGTCAAAGCTTTAAACTTTTTTCATCTTGTGGAAACCCAAGAAAATTACAGCTTTATGGCAAACATCTGGTTTAAATCCTACACTGTTCACAGTTCTTTACCTGACTGAACATTGTTGGATTATTACCTGGATTATTGAGCATGAACTTTGGTGTTTTGAACCACTTTGGCACGGTTATCTCAGACAGAGGAGTTACCAGGTAGAGGGTGGGCCCCGGAGGCCATCTTAGCACCAGCAAACTGTTTTATTTTCCACTACGGAGTGTGCTGTTTGTAGGAAATCAGTTTAGTTTGGTAGCTCCTCTGAACAAAGAAGTCCTTTGGATGAAGGACGAAACGTCTCAGCAAAAAAAGAAACCGTCCAGATGACCTGTGAACTTTTGTATTTTCAGTGTTTGGTTTTGCATTTCAGGAAATCTGTGCCGTTGCACTGGATACCGACCCATTGTTGACGGCTGCAGGACCTTCTGTCAGGTTCAACTTTCAGGATTAATTAACTTTTGCTGTTTTGAACTTAATGTGCTCGCAAAGCAGAAACGTTAACTGTTTTAAGGAGTAACGGTTCTTCTTTTTGTGTATGTGGCGATAAAAGAAACCAGTGAAATTCTTTCTGTTCATCCCAGCAGGAAGCAAACTGCTGCCAAGCCAATGGTGGAACAAACTGCTGCCTCAGTGCAGAGAACAGTACCAAAGAACCTGAAGAGGTGATCTCAGCTTTCATCCTTTCCTACACTTTGTCTTTTGTTCTTCTGTTTCAGTTCTTCCTCCATTTCACAGTTGTAGTTTTCATCATGCATGATCATTATTGCCTCCTTTCACCTCTCACCCACCCTTTTCTACATTCTTCCCACTGCCATGCCTTTTTTTAATTCCATAAATTGTGTTTTCATGCAGGAAAAACCTCAGCTGTTCGACAAGGACGAGTTTCTTCCACTGGACCCCACCCAGGAGCTGATCTTCCCTCCAGAACTGATTGTAGGTCTTCGGCTGCGTCAGCACGCAGCTAAATTTCCTTCTAACAATCTTATTCATGTAGTTTTTTTATGCAACAGTTGATGGCAGAGGCGTCAAACCCACAAAGACTCACTTTTTACGGGGAGAGGATGACTTGGGTGTCTCCCATCTCGCTTGAGGAGCTGGTCCAGCTCAGGACCAGACACCCGGGGGCTCCACTGGTCATTGGCAACACCAACATAGGTCTGCTGCCATCAGCTGTACATTATATTTACGCTTAAATAATTTTGGTCTTTTGGCTTCCAAACTTCTAAAACCCAAAATCTCAAAGTCGAGGTGATGATCTTTTTGTTTTGTGTTGAAGGTCCAGACATCAAATTTAAAGGTGCTCTACATCCACTGGTAATCTCTCCCAGCAGAGTCAAGGATCTGTTTGAGGTCTGTCAGACACCAGAGGGTGGGTACATCCCCTCCACATGATTGTACTCCGTTTCTTGTTTTCATACTAGTCTTTGACAAACATTTGAGCTTTTTTAACGTGAAAGTGCTGAACATTAATGTCACAAGGAACCCTTTTTCTTTTGGTGACCTTAAACTTTCACCATCTCTTTCTGTGAGCCCAGTTTTTTTATTTTTAAGAAATAAGTGTTTAAATGGAGTCTGTCTTGTTTCCACTTTCAGGGCTGTTTGTGATATTAGTTTTATATGAAATGTTCTCAGTTTCAAAGTGATAAAAATTACATTTAAGTAGCTCAGCCCTGAGGTCCCAGTTCCATAAACTCAGTTTTGTGGCTCTTACAACCAGGGCTTAATTTGTAAACCAATCAGTGCCAGAACACGAAGGAAGTGGGTGGGTGTGGGGGTCCTCCTCCAGAAAATTTTGAATAAAGTAGATGTGATTTCCTGCATTTTGGTGTATTTTAACGAATTGTTAAACATCTATGTTTACCTACATTTGTAAACACTCCGCTTCTGTCAAGCATCCTCTCCCTTAGTTGACGGTTCCGAGCCGACTCTTCTCCACTGAATTCACTGTCCGACTCCACATGTGAAACCTCCAGGTGCCTCCTCCGTCTGTTCATGGCGGCTGCCTGTGGGCTCCTGCCCCCATACGACTGCCTAGTTAGCTCGGCACTCACCCCAACACCGCTCCTTCCTGCTCCAATCTGGATTGCCGCTGCCTTCAGGTGCTTCAATTCTCGTTTGCCCTACTAAGGACAAAGAGAAACCTTTTTTTAATTAAAGTAAATTGGACTGTCTTTTTGACATTTTGATCGCTCGCTGTTATTTTGACCAATTTGCACCGTTGTTTTGATACGTAATGCCATTAATACGCGTCAAACGTTTTTCATATTTTTAATAAATCAAAATTTTATTCATGACCCATTTAAACTGTCGAACTGATTTGCCATTTAGTTGTTGAATTATACTTTTGAATTTTTTCATAAAATTGCTCAATGACTTGGACTTTTAGGGGCGGAGACGAAGGCGGACTAGTCGTCGGGAGCGCTGGGACATTTCCCGGTGGCCTGGCCTGCTTAGTGCCCGCTGAGGGACTGAACTAAATGCTCAGTTCGGTTTGCACGTAATTATTTAAAATAAACAAACCGCTCTTGCCCGGGCTTGCTCAAGTCTCACTGAGACTCTCTCGCCCTTCCCCTTTGAGTTTGTGTCTGTCACACAGACTGAGCAAAGCAGAGACAAACAGGTTGCATGCGCCCGCCCCCCGTGGACTCGCACTCGCGAGGGTTATATGTTTGCGTGCGGTGCGCTCATCTCTGTATGCAAACGGTAAATGGACTGTACTTATATAGCGCCTTTCTATCTAATCAAGATACTCAAAGCGCTTTACACTACAATCTGTGTCTTCATCTACCCATTCATACAGCACTCTACTAGCTCTCTACAAAGCTAATTGAACAAATCATTCTAAAGAGACTAATCAGTGCTTATCACATTCATACACCGATGGGACACACATCGGAGGTGATGAGGGGTTCAGTGTCTTGCCCATGGACACTTCGCATGTGACTGCTGGTGGTCCAACTCTTGCATTAGAGGACGATTGCTCTAACCACTCAGCCACAGCTGCCCAAAATGTCCATCGTTTCTCTAGTTTGGGTAATATAGTCCGTAGAATGGAGCGAGAGAGAAAGCCAAAGAGAAAAGTTGTAGCAGAGAGAGAGGATGAGAAAGAGAAAAGCCTTGGCCACTGATGCAGCAAAATGCAATAAAGTAGTTCGTTCAAGGGAGCAGGTAAGACAGAAACACGTGGTGAAAAGTGAAATCTCTGGCCATAACCTGTCAGCACAGCTAGCTTAATGAGGTTAGTTCCACTGGGAGAGACCTAAGTGGGCCAAAACTTAATAGAACAAATGTTTTAAGTTTTTACAAAGGATATTGCAAATTTTAGAATTTGGTTAACGAATAGGATCTGAAAAAAAGTTTATTGCTGAAATGTCCAGGAATTCAGATTTTGTGTACCCTTCATCCACTAATGAATTATCTGGCTGTAACTATCGTACTCACCACTGCACCCAGTATTCACTGGTTAACTGGTCATCATTAACTTCACGCAGACTCTCTCACTGGTACATTTTCATCTTTAAATCACTTCTTGGTCTGCTGCCTTCATACGTCTCCTCCTACATGTCTCTGTGTGAGTGCAGCTACAGCGTGCGCTCTCAGGACATTATTACCTGCAGTGTTCCCTCAGTGTGGACTGAACTTGGCAAAAGGGCCTTCTCCTACTCCGCTCCTGTTTCCTGGAATATCTTGCAAAAACATCTGAAGCTCTCGACCTTGACCTCTCTAAGTGGCTTCAAACATCTAAGTTCATGGCAAGAACCAATGCAGGCATCTTCCTGTTTTTAGTTTTCTAAACCGCCTTATAACCTAGCTGTTTTTCTCGCTACTTTTCCTTTTAATCACCATTTTATTTTCACTTGTTAAAAATAGATAAATAAATTTGTACGCATCTTTTATGATTGTCTATTGTTGTTGTCCACTGTTGTCATCACTCTTTGTTAAAATGCAGGTCTCTCTTGTAAATGAGTCCCCGAGGCTCACTGGGATTAACCTGTCTGAATAAAGGTTGAATGAATGAAATCTGAATATTAAAATCCTTGTATTATATTATTTTATTTAATCTTTATTCTACCATGTCCCGTTGAGATTAAGAACATATTTGTTGTTATACGAACATAGCCAATAGATATAAATAATCAATCAGTGAAAATGAGTTGATGGGAAATTATGATATGTAATTCAGACACGTGTTCCCCTGAGCATTTAGAGGGTGGTTGCAGTTTATGCTATTTCAAAAACTAAATAAAGTTTGGGGAAAAATGTAAAAGATGATAAAGGCCAGCAGCCAACCCCCAGTTATAAACAGGAAGTACCACATGTTCATCTGTATGAAGATAACTGCAGGTAAATCCTCGATTATTTGTCATAATTACAATGTACACTTAATGGTTGAATTTAAGGTTAATGCTTAAAGCTAGTTGCGTTTTGTTTTGTGTGTTTTGTATGTAGATATATGTTGCTACTTCTGGTTGCATAAGTTTAGTCTTTGTTTATGATCAGTTAAACGGATTTGGTACAAAGTGTTTAATAGGTTATGTAATATAAAATTTACACTCATATACTGAATTTCATTGTGACGTCTAGCCCCGTGTCATTTTGCGGCATGAAAACATCCATTGCAGTAACTATTTTAAGTTATTAGTAGCTTAGAATGTTTTATTGTATTTTTTTGCCTGTCTTCTTTGCCTTAATGTTGGCTGATAAGGCAGAAAGGCCTCACTAAACACTGTGAGCTTCACTACCTCCACCGTTACAGCTGTCTTTGTTAGTTTGTCCGAGGTTAACTCACCCTCGGTTACATTTCCTCACGGGCGGAGCGATCTTACCATTCATGTAAAATATTTGGTAATGTTCTTATAGAAACAATTCCTGATTGTTGTTCATACTGTGTTAATGCTACAGTTTGTCTCTTGACCCTACAACTGGCTAGAATGCATGAATGAAGCAGAGCGTGCTCTATTCACACAAGGAGAGCTGTTGGTCAGGCTACTTCTTGTTGTGCCATTAACTCTAAAATAACTATTGAATCAAGTGTTTACTTGTGTATGTAGCACAAAATGTTAAACAACCGTTAAATTTATTTATTTATTTTCATTTACCCTTTATTTATACAGGTAGTCTCATTGAGCCACGAGAACTCATTTTCAAGAGAGACCTGTTTTGGGGAGCAGATGGGGGTTAGGGGCCTTGCTCATGGGCCCAGAGTGGGGCAAATGCAGGTGGGGGCAGGTGTGGGTGCTTCACCTACCCCACCCACATTTTTGATGTCTGTACCGGGGCTTGAACCGGCGATCTTCCGATCACAGGCCCACCTTCTCTAACCTCTGCGCCACCACTCCCCCAACTCCCCCAAAATACACCAGAATGCAGGAAATGACATCTACTTTATTCAAAATTTTCTGGGGGAGAACCCACAGAACCCCCCCCCCCCCCCCAATATGCCCCACCCTCACCATATTACAAATGCTTCTGATGCCATTGGCCACCATGTTGCTAAACAACTACACATATAGCGTCATATGGTGTTCAAAGTGTGCTTAACTTAACTCAGTCTTAGTGGTTTGTGTTAATCAAATCTCAGGTGGTGGCCTGGGATGGCTTATTGTCCCAGTCCGCCCCTGGGCATAGATTTTATTTTCAACAGTAGAAATGGAAATGCTTACTTGAAGGGGCATCTCATATGTGATATTAAGAAGCTTGTAAGTGGCTGTTGTGTTTAAAATGAGTGTTTATGTAAATATTTTCAGTTGACATATCCAGTATAAGTTTTATTCATTCAAGGCAGTCATATTTGTTCATAACTTTATTATTAGTAAGCCTGAGAGTTACCGGATCCAAGCAAACAGTTACCGGAAAGCACCCTGTCAAAATAAGAGAGTTCCTGGATCCTATTCCAGCAAGATAGGCCTCAAATCAATCACTGCCTACAACCAAACATGTTCTTAAAGAGTAAAACATTGCAAACGTAATAGTAAATGAATGAGAAGACTTGTTTTCAGTCTTTTGTACAGCTTGGAGACATTTCTGTTCTCTTCATCTTTGCATTTTATCTGCTTCTTTTATTTTCACTCAGAATTTGCAGTTTTGTTGGTTCTGCCTAATAATTGCAGGTGTTTGGGTTGGAGCGGGCTGCAGTCTGACTGAGGTTCGCTTTCTGTTGGAGAAAATGGTTCCTCAGTTCCCAGAGGAGAAAACGGAGCTGTTCAGAGCCCTGATCCAGCAGCTGGGGAACCTGGGGAGCCAGCAGATCCGTAACGTCGCAGTGAGGATGATTCACTTCTTATTTTTCCTATCACTGTTTTCTCTGTTGTATTTCAATGTAAATTAATTATTTTTAATTTTTATTTTAGTTCTGACAATAAAACTCTCCACATTCTGGCTGGATAAAATGTATTTAAAGATGGGTGGGTGTGCGTCTCAAGTTGTTTTGTATTTTTAGTCTCTTGGAGGAAACATCGTGAGCGCATACCCCAACTCTGATCTAAACCCTGTTTTGGCTGCTGGGAGCTGCAAAGTCAGCGTTGTTTCCAGTGGTTCGTCCCATCCAATTTACTGTATTTAGTTTAATTTGATGAGTTGGCATAAAATTGACTTTATTATGTTTTAAATCCTGCAGAAGAAAAACGAGAAGTTCCTCTCAATCAGGCTTTCTTTGTCGGTTTTGGCAAAACCATCTTGAAGCCAGAGGAAGTAATTGTCTCAGTTTTTATTCCCTTTTCCAGAAAGGTGTGTAACTCTTCTCTAATAAACAGTGTTTGCACTTTTAAGCATACTTTGTCTTTGAGTGAATAACAGGTCTTCAGTTTGTCCTGTGAGATTATTCATGTAGTGCCTTGTTTGTCCTGCAGGGGGAGTTTGTTCGAGCTCTAAGACAGGCACCCAGGAAAGAAGCCTCTTTTGCCACAGTGACAACCGGGATGAGGGTGTATTTCTCCAAAGATTCCAGAATGGTTCAGGATGTCAGTATTTACTTTGGCGGAATGGGTCCGACCACCGTTCATGCCACCAAAACCTGCAAAGGCATCATGGGAAGGTCAAATGGTGTTAATTTGCTATTGGTTTCATTTTATCTTCATCCCACTTTCTCTGTGCTTCTTGCTCATTTCCATGTTTCCATCAGGCCGTGGGATGAAGAGACTCTCAGTCGGGCCTATGGCGTCCTCCTAGATGAGCTGGTCCTTCCTCCTTCAGCTCCTGGAGGGAAGGTTGACTTCCGTCGGTCGCTGACTCTCAGCCTGCTCTTCAAATTCAACTTAGACGTCCTGCAGAAACTCAAAGAAATGGTAAAACATCGAGATGAGTTCAGTTCTAAAATTTTATGTTTTGGAACGCAATTTAAAAAAAATCTGTTTGTGGGTTTTTTCTGACATTTTACAACACGTCTACTCTTATCTGACATGACCAATGTGTGGAAATCTGCTCCCAGCCCCTGATCCAGCAGCGTGTAGAACCTCCTTTAACAGCAAGAACTCTCAGTAGTGTTTGTTGTATCAGTCACATGGCTGTGGAGAAATTTTGACTCACTCTTCTTTCCAACATTGCTTCATTTCATTGAGGTTTAGTTGAAACTTTTCTTTAGTTACCCATGTCCCAGGAGAAATTTGATAGTCAGCTCATATCTGAGGCCAAACGGGGGAGTCAGATTCAGATAAGCCACAATTGTTGATTTTCTTCAGGCAGACTGTTTTTTTCTTGTCAGCCTTGAGTCCTGCTGCAACTTTCCCGATCCAAAATGGCCAGATTAGTGGGTATTTCACTCCACTGATCCGTGTTATAAGCCTTCCTCAAAGTCGATCCCAACATGCTGGCGAGCCCTAGAAGCCACAGGTGGCCTGTGATTCTCACAAATCGCCTCCATCTTACGGTTTAGCTCATAAATCAGCTGATTTTGAGTACTCATAGCATGAACCAAACCTTCACATAGACAGGGAAGCTTTGTTATGGTCAAACATGCTGCCGATGTCTTTTTCAAAAGTTGATAAAGCAGAGCCCCACTAATGCCAAACCCTGCTATCATAAATCCAAATAGATGAACATCTTCAGCGTCCTCCTGAGACAGAACTGAGAGACACATCAGCTGACAAACTCTCCACAGATCTCTGTACCCAGCAGCATGAGTCTCAGCCAGACAAGAGGGTTCTCCAGGACTATAAACTATAAAAAAGAACTAGTATACCAGGATCTAGAAGATATAGTGTGTGGTTGCCCCATCTGAGGTTGTCATTCAGGTGCACACCCAAGTACCTGTAACTGGAGACCACTTCCACCACAGATCCTCCTATGTACAGAGGGGGGTAGGTGTGTTTGTGGCTTCTGAAATCCACAATCATCTCGTTCGTCTTCACATTGATGTGAAGGATGTCCTTCCTGCACCAGCTCGCCAGGTGTTCCACTTCCTGCCTGTAGCTGGACTCATCATTGTTTGTGATGCATCCAACCACTGCTGTATCGTCTGCAAACTTCACAAAATGACAGCCTGGATGGGTAGGTGCGCAGTCATGTGAGCAGAGTGAACAGGAGGGGTCTCAATACACAGCCCTGAGGGGTTGAAATGAGGTTGACATTCTGGACTTTGACTGGACCATTTCTTCTTTTTTTTCCTTAGTCATTATCTTGTAGATTTGCTGCTGTGTTTGGGAACATTGTTCTGTTGCATCATGACCCATTGTGATCCAAACTTTAGCTGTCCTCACATTTGACTCTAGAACCATTTGATCTGCAGAGGAGTTTGCTGAGACATCTTAAATGTTTTCCACTTGTGAATAATATTGTCTCCATAGAATATTGAACTCAAAATAGTTTGGAAACAACAATGGGCAGCAACAGTTGCTTTAAACTAATTTCTGATGTCTTATACGAGTATTTAATTATCATCTGACTATATTTATTCATTCAACCTTTATTTATACATGTAGTATGACATATACTGAGATATATTCATACATTAAACGGGTTCTTCATTTTTCTGGACTGTGTAACATGTGTGCATTGAATTTAACAGAAATGTAACGAGAGACGTTATTTATCTTTGACCCATCAAAATGAATGCGGTCATTTATTTACAGAATCAAAGATTAACATCAAACATTTACATTAATTTGGCAAAATATGAAAACAACAACAGCATAATTAATCAGTTTTACAGGAAGTGAGAACAATACGGCGATTGTTTTCACTTTTCAGCAGAACAGCAGACATCAATTCACACGGCGGTGATTGATTTTCTAGCAGAAGGAGTGTTTAAGATGGAAAATTGAGATTTATCTTACAGAGAGATGTGTGAGGGAATTTATCTGTTTTAACCAGAACAGCACGCTCTTTGGAAATCAGCTTGTCCCAAACAGTACACTTTTGGGTGAAGGTCGACTTTACCTTTCTGAAGATAGATCAGGTCGGTGTGAAGTCCTACTTCCAGCCACTTTCAGCGTCTCCGTTGAGAACAGCTAAAATACCTCGAGAGTCGTGCGAGGTTATCCAAACAGAAGTTATAATTCCCAAAATCGTCTCTGGTTCAGCTTGTTTGGTTTAGCAGCATCCATGAATGCCTGCGTTTTGCATTCATGAACTCCCAAACGCTCTGCATTCTGGATTCCAAGAACTCTGAACTCTTCTGGAACTCTCTGTGAACTCTCTGTGAACTCTCTGTGAACTCTCTCGGAACTCTCTCGTTGAACTGGGAAGTTGCCACATTTAAACGGGCTATACTTCCGGTTCATTTGAGAGCTTTCTGATTCGTGGATGGACCAGAACAGAGGTGTGGTTTGTGATGTAAGGTGTTATGGAAAGTCAAGGATTGTTTAAGAACAGACAGAAAGATTGTTGGAGAAAACCAGTCTTAGTGGCGTCTCTACTCAGTATCTTGCTGTAAAAGTTAAACATGACATTTCTTTTCAGTAAACTTCTTAGTTGACCGAAACCTGAACTCTAACACACTTACAAACTTGCTCACTTTCAAAGCAGACGATCAAGAAATTGAATCAGTACTCTGTAATGTACTCTAACTTGATTTCACTTTGAATTGAGGAATAAAAATCATTACTACTGTTTAAGTAGATAAAAATGAGTAGTTCACCTCAACATGTAAACATTGTTTGAACTAACACAATTTGATTATCAAACATTTGTAAAATAGTAATGATCATAGAGAATTGTCTTTTCCACTTGATTAATTCAAGAAAGGAAGTCTCAGGATGGGTCAAACTGTATTTCTGGATTCAAATCAATGAAATGACAGTTTCTGTCCATCTGGTCAGTTTTGACATCAGGCTTAGTCCACTACATACAGGTTAGTCTCATTGAGTCACGGGGACTCATTTACAAGATTTATACACAGTCTAGTGAATTTTTATCAATTATTTTCTTTATTTTGACTTTTCATAATAATTATATTGTCAGATGTAAAACCTTATTTTTTACTTTCACTTCTTTCAGGTTTTTCTCTGTGGGATAAATCTAAGACCGTGTTGTTTTTCAGAGTGTGATCACAGATGAGCTTCCTGAAAAGTTGCTGCCTTTACCCAGAGATATCCATCCCAGTCTGCAGGAGTTCCAGGTCCAAACATTTCCCTCTTTGAGCATGCATCAGGATATTTCCCTCTTTGATTTGCAACAAACATTAAGAGGAACACGCTTGCATTGCCTTCATCAACCTTCCTGCTCTTCCTCAGCATGTGCCAAAGAACCAAAGTGATCAGGATCCAGTAGGTCGTCCCATGATGCATCGCTCTGCAATCAGCCATGCCACGGGCGAGGCCGTGTACTGCGACGACATCCCCAGGGTGGACGGCGAGCTCTTCCTCGTGCTCGTCACCAGCTCTCGAGCACACGCTAAGATCACGTAAGGAGAAAGTCCTGCTCTGTGAAGCTTCCTGTTATGCTACGGTTGAACGTTTGACCTTTTTGTCCTACAGTGGGCTGGACGTGAGTGAAGCCCTGCAGCTTCCTGGAGTTGTTGATGTCATCACAGCCAAAGATATTCCTGGGAAAAAAGCCCGCGCTATGTTTGGTTATGAGGAGGAGCTGCTCGCTATGAACGAGGTACTCACATAAATAATAAAAACATTAAAGAATAACTCAAAATAACTAAAAATTGTAAAGCTGGTGTCTGAAAACTTTGCTCAATTAAAGTCCCAGTAATCCTTGAAGGAATACAAAGTTAGTGTCAAACCTTATAAATGGCATTATGTAAAATCTCATGCAATTCAGTGAGATTCTGCGAGATGAGCTAATGCTCAGAGTATGTGTTGGGAATGACTATCAGCTACTACCACACCAAGTTTTAGCTTTATTTCTGTAAAACTGACAAATTTAGAGCCACAAGCTCCAACTTGGTTAACATGATTAAAATCTTTTGGTGGTTCATGAGATATTTTGGTACACAATTTGTCTGACTGTGGATTGGTGGAGTCCAAATTCTTTACAGATGGTTTTGTAACCTTTTCCAGCCTGAGGTCCTCAGAAATCTCCTTTGTTCCTTCCATGATACACTTCCATAAACATGTTGTGAAGTGCAGACTTCCATAGATCTCTGTTCTTCAGTGGTTAATTTGAGCCGGATCCTGCCGGAACAAGATCCGGGAACTCTCTCATTTTAACTCGTTGTGTTCCGGCAACTGTTTGCTCGGATCCGGCAATGCAAATCTCTGCCCCTAAAAGTCCAAAGTCATCGTGCATTTTTATTTTGATTATTTATGAAAAATACAACGAGAGGAGACGTCCTTAGCTTGGCGGACCCAGTCTGTGGAGTGGATGTTCCAGCCGCAGTACGCGCGGCGCACCAGCTCGATCACACGCTCCTTCCAAGGAGCAGGAGAAGAGTCTCTGGAGGAGGCATGGGGTGGGTTGAGGACAGAGAGACAGATGGTCACATTTATGCACGGAGACCTGTTTTTAATCAATTTAATCAAATGTTTAAAGATGTTTAACAACCTGTTAAAAGACACCAAAATGCAGGAAATGGCATTTCTTTGATTCCAAATTTTCTGGGGGAGGACCCCGTCCTACCCTCGCCGGACCGTCTGCTATTTTTGTTCCAGCACCAGTCGGTTTACACATTAAGCCCTGCTGTTCTTTAAATAAAACAGGGTTCAAATATGTAATATTAGATCATTTTCCTCAATAAATAAATGACCAAGTATAATATTGTAGTGAACTAAGCCTCAGTCTCATTTGTTTAACTGGGTTCTCTTTATCAGGACTTGTGTGAGAATCTGATGATGCTTTAGGTCATATTTATGCAGAAATATAGAAAATCCTAAAGGTTCACAAACTTTTAAGCATCACTGTATAGTACAGGAAATGAGTTGATTATCTCTGAAACAAGCTCAGATCTCGTGCTTCTCGTCTTCAGGTGTCGTGTGTTGGTCAGATGGTTTGTGCCGTGGTCGCTGACACAAAGTTGCACGCCAAACGAGGAGCAGCGGCCATAAAGATCAGCTACGAAGACCTGCCGGATCCTGTTTTCACCATTGAGGTTATTTTGTTTTTGCAACATTTCCTCTATCTGGTCTGTCTGTACATAGATAACCACAGCTGATCTCGCTCTTCATCCTTTCTTTTTATAAGGACGCTGTAGAGAAGTCGTCTTTCTTTGAGCCTTTGCGAATGATCGAGAGAGGAAACGTGACTGAAGCTTTGAAAACCGTTGATGGGGTTTATGAAGGTAAAGGTTTTTCACCGAGCCACCAAGAAACATCTTTGCTCTACAACTGCTTAACTTTTAATCCAATTCAATATGGCTGCCACAGCTAAGGAACCTTAGCAAACTCAGCCAGTTGTACAAATATTGAGCTACAGCTTGGCGTAGTAGTTGGAGAGGGTCATTCATAACACATACTCCAAGGGTTGCATGAGATTGTGTGATAACGTGACCTCACACATTAAGTTGTTTGTAACGTTCGACCAGAACGACAATAACACGATCAGGATAAGATGGTCTTAGTCTAAAACTCCAGCCTGAAAAGCATCAGATGATCATTTAATGGTTCTTGAATTGTTTCATGTCTGCTTCAGGAGAGATTAGGATCGGAGGCCAGGAGCATTTCTACATGGAGACTCAGAGCATGCTGGCTGTTCCTGTCGGAGAGGAGATGGAACTCAACGTCTACGTCTCCACTCAATGGCCGACCTTAATGCAGGTACACAGAGACCTTACGTTGTGCTAAAACTGAACTCGGAGCATAAACCAGATCAGAAGATGGCTTTATTTGTCCTTGCAGGTTGCGATCGCAGAGACGTTGGACATCCAGTACAACAGAGTCACTTGTCACGTCAAACGGCTGGGTGGTGCTTTTGGAGGCAAAGTCATTAAAACCTCCATCCTGGCCTCCATCACATCTGTGGCTGCCTGGAAGTAAGCCATGTTCATTCTATGAAAGTAATAAACAGTTTTCATTCAACATTTATTTATACAACAGGTTAATCCCATTGAACCTCGGGGATACATTTACAAGAGAGACCTGCATTTTTAACAGAGTGATGACAACAAAGACGATCATAAAAGATGCATACAGATTTTAAAAAATAAGTTAAAATAAAATGGCAACCAAAAGGACAATCAAAAGGAAATGTAGCGAAAAAACAGATAAGTCAGTATAGAAAACTAAAACAGGAACATGTCTGCATTGGTTCTTGCCAGGAACTTAACAGATGTTTAAAGCCACTTTGAGAGGTCATGGTTGAGAGCTTCAGATCTTTTTGTAAGATATTCCAGGAAACAGGAGCGGAGTAGAAGAAGGAGCTTTTGCCTAGTTCAGTCCTCACTGAGGGAACACTGCAGGTAATAATATCCTGAGAGCGCACGCTGTAGCTGCACTCACGCAGAGACATGTAGGAGGAGATGTATGAAGGCAGCAGACCAAGAAGTGATTTAAAGATGAAAATGTACCAGTGAGAGAGTCTACGTGAAGTTAATGATGTCCAGTTAACTAGAGAATACAGGGTGCAGTGGTGGGTACAGTAATCACAGCCAGTTATGAATCTTAGTGCACCATGATAGACAGCATCCAACATCTGCAGAATGCTTGTAGGGGCATTCATGTAAATAATGTCACCATATTCAGTGGAGGGAAGGAAAGTCACAGTTACAAGGCGTTTCCTAGCATTCAGAGTTAGACATGATCTATTTCTGAAAAAGAAACAGTTTAACTTTCAGTTTCCTTGCTAGGTTTTCCACGTGGTGCGTAAAAGAGAGATGTGAATCTACCAAGATACCCAAATATTTGTAGGAATCGACAAACTCATTAGGAACACAATTTGAGGATAAAATCAGAGGAAACACTACTGGGACCGACTTCCTGTTTGAAAAAAAGCATCCTTTTGGTTTTATCGGCGTTTAGGACAAGTTTGAGACGGAACAAATCTGAATGGATGATGGCAAAAACAGATTGCAAAAGCTGGAAAACCTTAGCAACTGTTTTGGCTCGACAATAAACAACTGTGTTATCAGCATAGAAATGTAAGAATGCATCAGGGATGCTCTGACCTACATTACCTATGTAGATTGTAAAGACTGTGGGTCCTAAGACTGAGCCTTGTGGTACACCATTGTTGACTGTTAAATAGCTGGAGGAAAAACCATTATGTTGAACACATTGCCTCTGATCTGAAAGATAGAGAATCAACCAGTGGTGTGAGTATAGGTTCCAAATGAAGGCTTGAAGGTGAAGCTAACTTACGCAAAAAATAAAAATAAAACATACAGATTCAAAGGTCCTTGTGGCATGGAGGGAAGGGGGAAACGACTGATTCAGTGATGACAAACTGGTTTAGGAGGAAAAAAACAAACGCATATTAAATGTTGACTACAGTCCTTCCAAATTACCCAAACAGATTTGTTTCTATGACATGAACTTGTAAAAAAAAAAAAAAAATTCTGCATAATAAAGTTGATCTAATTTTAAGGACCAATCGTGCTGTGCGCTGTGTCCTGGAGCGAGGTGAGGACATGTTGATCACAGGGGGCCGTCATCCTGTCCTCGGAAAATACAAGGTACAACAGATTTGTTTAATTTATCAAGGTATATTTGATTTTGTCTGTTAAAAGTCAATTAATCTAAATCCGTTCAGTTTTTGTTTATCAAGACTTTTCCCATAAATTTATTCAAAGATTAAAGGAGCAGTTTGCGGAAACTATTGCCATCTAGTGGTCAAATTGGTGATTGCAGGTATTTCCTTTTATGTGCTGAACACAGTAAAGGTCAAACTAAAAGTATGCAGGTTTAAAATCACCAACATCTACCCCCTGTTTGACAACAAACAAATTATGATTATGTATTTATCAGTAAGTTCCATGTTAAAAGTCAGTTTTTGTGTTATTGTGGAAATTAATCTCATTAGACTCTTAAATAAGGAGATGAGAGAACAATCTTTGTCTTTAAGTTTATTTATCTTTGCAAAGGAATTCAGTCAAAATACTGACATGAGCCAGCCCCTGAGTGAGCTGAGGAAGTCGCAGACTGCTCCGTATTTATAAACCCTCATTACACTTCTCATGTGTACCTCATGGAAAATACAGGAGAGCTCGGAGCTCTTTGAGATGCCTGACCTGGAAGTTGCTGATGTCTGAGCTGAAACCGTTCAGCAGAAGTTTCTTATACACAGAAAGACAAATGTTTTTTTTTTCTTCAGCAGTGTATAAATGTGTGTAATATGTTTCAAGCTGCGGTAAAGTAGTTTATACGTGAGAGACTGGATATTCGTTTGAACATCCAGCTGATGAAGATCAAAACTGGTTGTTTTACTGATCGATCCCGTTTGTTTCAGGTGGGTTTCATGAACGACGGACGAATCGTGGCTGCAGATTTCCAGTACTACGTCAACGCTGGCTGCGCTGTGGATGAATCTGTTCTGGTAGGTCAAAGAGGGAGTGATCCGGAAGAAAATTACAGCAAAATCACATAAATGTTCAACCAAAATTCTCAAAGTAAAAATTGGACATAGTGTAAAAATGTAAACAAAAGCATATTGTAATGATTTGCTCATAAACCTACATTTTATTCACACAATAAACATTACATAAAAATAAAAAAAGATGTTTTGAATTTGATGGCAGCAACACATCTGTAAAAATTTGGGAAGGGGCAACGAAAGGTTGTAAAATTAATTAGTATGAATAAGAAAAAGTTGGAAAAGCATTTTGCAGATAATGTCAGTAAGTGGACTTGGGTGGTGCAGAGGTTAGAGAAGGTGGGTTTGTGATCGGAAGGTCGCTGGTTCGACTCCACGTACCAACATCAAAATGTGTGTGGGAAAGGTCAAACCCCCACACCTGCCTCCACCCTCATTTGCCCCACTCTGGGCCCCTGAGCAAGGCCTTTAACCCCCACCATCTGCTCACCCGGGCGCCCTAGATGGCAGCTCTCTTCTCCACACAGAAGGCTATAGTAGCTCGGTGGTTTGTGGTTGTGTCATGAAAGGCATCTGGTGTAAAAACAATTGCCAAATCTTCGTGCGCGTTAGTTCGTTGTGGCGACTCCTGAAGAAGGGAGCAACCGACAAGGGAAAAACAAAAGGCCAGTAAGAGGACTGGGTATAAAAGGAGCATTTTAGAGAAGTAGATTTTTTTAGAAGTAAAGATGGGCAGATGCTCACAAGTCTGTGAAAAACTGTCTAAAAGTAAATGGACTGTACTTATATAACGCCTTTCTATCTGATCAAGGTGCTCAAAATGCTTTACAACACAATCTGTGTCCTCATTTACCCATTCATACAGCACTCTACTAGATCTTTACAAAGCTAATTGAACAAATCATTCTAAAGAGACTAATCAGAGCTTTATCACATTCATACACCGATGGGACACACATCGGAGGCTATGAGGGGTTCATTGTCTTGCCCAGGGACAATTTGGCATGTGACTGCTGGTGGATTCGAACCCCCAACTCTTGCATTGGAGGACGACTGCTTTAACCACTCAGCCACAGCCGCACTAGTAGTAGTGGAACAATTTCAGAATAATGTGCATCAGCAGAAATTTTTCATTCATTCTTTATTTATACACAAGGCTTAATTTGTAAACTGACTGATGCCGGAACAGCAGGCAAGCCGGGGTGGGGGGTGCGTGGGTCCTCTCACAGAAAATGTCGACTAACAGAGATGCCATTTCCTGCATTTTGCTGTATTTTAACAGGTTGTTATACATCACCATTGACCTGCATTTGTAAACACTTAACAAAATTACTATTTTGGAGAAGAACAGCAGGTTGTGTGTGAATAGAGCAGATCCGATTCTGTCAAGTGTCCTAAACCCCCCTCCTCCCTCCCCTCACTTCATGGTTCTGAGCTGAACTCTTCTCCACTGAATTCAGTCCTGGTTGTTTCTCCTGCTCCAATCTCGTGGCACCGTTTGAATCACCCGAAGGCTTCGATTCTCGGTTGTTGGAGCATCCATTCATCCATCCATCCATCCATTTTGACAAATTAGTGCCGTTTTGAAACATGACGTGTAATGTGAATAACCCATCAAACATTTCTCTTTTTGTATTTTTAATTAATTTTTTACAGTAAGCTTTTTTTATTTATTATGTCTGAAATGTAGAAGGAGTTCAGACACCTGCTGCTGTTGTGCTTGCGCTGGGTAGAGTTGTTTGGAGACGTTGTGCATAATGTCCACTGTGCATTTATTTATTCTGTTGAATAAATGATTGTTTCTGTTTCGGAGGGTCTGAGGAGGGGAGAGGGGGTGTTTTTCAGTGCACAGCCCTTCTGAGTAGGGACAATATTTGGAGAGTAGGAGGAGAGAAGGACTCCGCGCAGAACCTCCGTGTGTAAATGTGACCATCTGGAGCGTGTGAGCGAGCTGGTTCGCCGCACGTGCTGCGGCTGGAACATCCACTCTACATACTGTGTCCGCCGGGCTAAAGGCAACAGCTCCTCTCGTTGTATTTGTAATAAACAATCAAAATAAAAATGAGCGATGACTTTGTACCTTTAGGGGCGGAGTTGCCGGATCTGAACAAAGAATTGCCAGAACAGAACAAGTCAAAATGAGAGCGTTCCTGGATCTTGTTCCGGCAGAATCTGGCTCAAATTAACCACTGTTTATACAGGTTAAAGAGGGTGGGTCCTAAGACTGAGCCTTGTGGTACACCATTATTAACTGTTAAATAACCGTTATATAGATGTGTGAAGACTTTGAATATTCCATCATCTGCAGTTCATGATCATCAAAAGATTTCATGAATCTGGAGAAATCCTTGTGTTCAAAGGATAAGGTTGAAAGTCTACAATGGATGGCTGTCACCTTTGGGCTCTCAGGGGCCACTGCAATAAAGACGGGTCTCATTCTGTTTTGAACCTCACTGCATAGACTCAAAAGCACTTCCAGCAAATCATTGTCTGTAAACACAGTTTACTGTATCATCCAAAAATGCTGCGTAAACCTTTATCATGCAAAGAAGTCATGTGTGACGGATCCAAATTTAAAATCTGGTTTGGAAATCACAAATGCAATGTCTTACTTTCTAAAGTGTAAAGAGACCATTCAGCCTGTTAACAGGCACTATGTTCAAAAGCCTGCCTCTCTGATGGTATGCGGTGCATTAGTGCCTCTGGTATACAGTAGTCCCTCGTTTATCACTCAGCTTAATACTGGTATTTAAACATATTTACCATACGCAGATTTTTTTCAACTTACTTTTATTTAAATATGTACCAGTCTTGATTGACTGACTGCTTTAAAAATAAATCTGACTTGACCTCCTCTGCTGAGCTCACATGAGTGGGAGGAAGTGGGAAGAGCCCCTCCTGTTGTTACGTTTAATGTGTTCTGATGTGAGCTTAAAATGAGATCCCAGTATTTAAACACATATCTACCGTACACAGATGTCACACAGAAATAATAAAAAAAACCTTTTATTAAAATATGTAGACTTGACTGCTTAGACGACTTCTGCTCAGCAGAGCCCATGTCGTGATACAGGGGAGGGGTCACACAGCCTTCAACATAACCAAAAAAAAAAAAGTACAGGTAGTCGACCAAAAGTCGCTCTTTGCTATGTTCTTCATCCTGAGAACTAAAGTCATCTTCGAATCTCAGAAAAACATGATCACACACCGCCTCCATGTAGCCCTTGTCACTTTCCTTCATGCTGTTCGCATCATCCCCCAGAAGAGTGGGGAATGATGACAGAGTGGGTGGAGTTATGGGTAGGAAATCTGACACCCTGAGCGAGAGGCTCCAGATCTGATCTGATCACCTGAGGACATTCACTTTATGTTTACATGGACATAAGTAACCGGGTCAAACGGTCGTTCGGAATAAAAACGCGTCATGTTAACACCCCGTTCGAGTTATTTTTTGTTTATTCAGCGTGATCCGAAATAATTTGTGATCAGAACGAAACGGGTGGTTTACACCGATTCATAACCCAAACGGTGCACATGTAAACGCTTGATCCATTCGGTTTTTTCTGATCGTGAAAAACTGACTTGACTGCGCATGTGCGACTGTCATTTCTGCCTGGCTAATGCTAATAATATTAGCATGTCGAGGAAGTAAAAGTGGTTGGTGAGCAACACAACATTTCTACTAGAAACTTTGAAAGAGCTCAAAATGATCTGTATTACCTGTAGCTCAGTGCAGTAACGTCTCCACCGTCGTTAAAACCTGTCGCGGGTCCATTTTGGGCGCTCAGGTTTGTTTACGTTCATCCCGCAAGTAAATCGAAAGTAGAACTTCTTCTTCTGTGTTTTTTTAAGGAGAGTTTACCACTCTGCACATGTCAGTACTTCTGCTCGGAACAAAGCCCGCTGCATGTAAACGCTCGTCATGAACAGATTGTGCCCATGTAAACGATACACTTGGATTCATTAATCTGAAAACATTTCAATCCGGTGAAAAACATTTGCGCATGTAAACATGGCTTCTGTTGAACAAACACCTGCCCCTAAGAGGGGCGGGCGCTGGGTGACTACATGGGTCCCCAGCTCTGTCAAAAGAAAATGTTAGCTAGCTGCAGGAAGCTGCCGAGAGACGGCAGGAAGTTTGTCAAAATAAATTATTAATATTTATGAAAAAAATACATAAATTAGCCGCTCCTGCTTATAAACTGCGGGGTACAAAGTATAAGAAATAAGTAGTGGCTTATACACGGGCAATTATGATAATTGATTTTGATTTTTTTTTTCAGGTTTCTGAGAAGATTCTGCTTCATTTAGACAACACCTATAACATTCCCAACCTGAGAGGTCGCTCAGCCACCTGCAGGACCAACCTGCCCTCCAACACCGCCTTCAGGGGCTTCGGAGTGCCGCAGAGCCTCTTGGTGGTGGAGAACATGGTCAACGATGTGGCCATGGTTCTGGGACGCCCTGCGTACCAGGTTATACACCTCATGTTTCCATCTCATACGATATTCAGAGTTTTGTTTTCTAACGTTTAATAATCCTCACCAGATTAGAGAGATCAACATGTACAAGGGGCCATCAGTCACACACTACAAGTTCGAGTTCAGTCCGGAGAACCTGCTGCACTGCTGGGAGGAGTGTAAGCTCAGGTCCGAGTACAGCGTCCGCCTCAGAGCCGTCGACCAGTTCAACCAGCTGAACCGCTGGAAGAAGAGGGGGATGTCTATTATTCCCATCAAGCACGGCATCGCGTTCGCAGAGGGGTTTTTAAATCAGGTCTGTGGGGTTCTGTTCAGCTTTAAGGATCGACTTGTTTCAAACAATCATCAGAACACGGTTCCATCTGGTTCTTTTTGTGTTTGTAACAGGCTGCAGCTCTAGTCCACATTTATAAAGACGGCTCTGTTCTGGTCACTCATGGCGGGACGGAGATGGGTCAGGGGATCCACACCAAAATGCAGCAGGTACTGCTAAAAAACATGAACGATCTATAAATAACACCAAAATGAAAACAGGTGTGGGATGTTATTAATAACTCGTGTTTTTAATGCAAAGTAATAAAGCTTCAAGTTAATTTGTTTCAAGCAAATATGAACTTTTTTCAAGCTGCCAAGTCAAGTCAAGTTTATTTCTAAAGCAGCTGCTACCAAAGTGCTTCACAATTAGATCAAGGCAGTAATTAAAGAAAAATAATAATAATAACACAACGTAATTAAAATCATAAAAATAAAAACAATGAGAAACAATGAAATACTAAATCAAATTACACCATGTTAAATGTCAGAGAATACAGGTGTATTTTAGAAGAGATTTAAAAGCAGGAAGTGACGTGGCCTGTCTAATGTTGGGGGTTGATTGTTCCAAAGTTTTCTTATTTTTTTAATATACCCTTTATTTATACAGATAGTCTCATTAAGTCACAAGAAGTCATTTTCAAGAGAGACCTGTGTTTGGGAGCAAATGATGGGGGTTAAGGGCCTTGCTCAGGGGCTTTTTAGAGGAAAATTAGTCTCTTTAACCCCAAAATGTGAATCCTTATCTATTTAAAAGAACCATTTTTATTAAACCCACAGAGGCTAAATAAGCACAAATTCAATTGTGATTTTAGTATATTTTATTATAAAAATGAAGCGGGAAGGGATCATTTTGATGAATAATTTTATTCTGAAGGGACACCACTCTCAAAGCTTTGAGATAAAAAGTCTGAACGTCAGTCTTAGCAAATGTTATTGTTTAATTACCTCAAATTAAAGTGAGTTCTTTTGCATGAAAAAATCAGATGCCATAAAGAAAACACACACGCTTCAGTATACATTTTTTTAATGTTTATTTAGCTATATATGAGCAACTAACTGTTGGAAATGATTGCTTACATTTAAATGATGGCTTTGTTTAACAACCGGAGTTTATTGAAATTAACTTGACCTTTAAAATACTTGTTAGCAGAAATTAACAGGTAAAATGGAATTATTCGATGTGATTACCCAAACCAAAATGAGATGGAATAAAATTAATTGTAATTTTCTGAAACTTTCAGCAGGGCAAATTAATTATGCAAATTTAACCAAAAAGGAGACGTTTTGTTTACACATCCAATGGTTAAATTTTGGTCTTAAATTTAAGGGAAAATAATTACTGAACTGAGTTAATACTAATTTGGATGAAATCTAAACTGACGGACACCAGGCATCACATCCCAGAGTAAGCTTTCTCCTACTGGGAGTAGTCTTCAAATGGCTGCCGTGTAGGTACCAGATGTGGGACTCTCTCTTTCTCTGCTTAGATGGTCTGTGACGTGACAGTGGCTGTTTCTTTCACATCCCTGGACATCGATGGCAAGGCGAGGAGTCTGGTCACTGGTTTTGAGTGGTCAGCCTTCAAATGGCGCACTTCTTCGGGAGTTCTGGAAGGAATTTCTTTGAATACAGACCAGCTCTTTCTGTTATCATCCTGAGATTTAAATGATCATTGATCAGAATGGTGCAGAGAAGGGAGGAGGACTAGGTTCAATCTTGGTACAGGGTGTTACCGGAACTTTCTTGGGGTTCTGTTAAAACTCAAAACGTCCATTTTGGGTTCACAGAAAGGGCTCTCAGATATTATCAGATTTATTGGGCATTTGGCTGTTTTTGAAACAGTAAAAGTCTCTTTGGGACATTGTCCAGACTGGAGGGTTGCTGAGAAAGGGTTTAACTGTCCCCAGGTCTGAGACTGGAGAGGAATGTCTCAGTTGTTGTGAAAGGAAGACTGTTTTTTTTTTTTATTTGGGGGGACACCTTCACAGAATGAACTCACTCAGTCCCAATTATTAGAAAATAAAAATATGGCATAACACCGAGGGTAGATGCATGTATACCTCTACAAAAATATAATAATCTGTGATAACTATGAATATTGTTATATATGCACACTAAGACTACTGAAATGAAATAAAAACCTCAAGTAAAATAACTGAAAGTAAAGGTCCAATTAATTGTTAAGTTGCTGAAACTTTAAAGGCAGATTTAGGACTGGTTCTAGATGCTTGTTTATTTATATCTGGTTTGTGAAGGAGTTAATATTTCTAGGCTGAACTATGTTTGGACACCGTGATCACTAGAGAAGCATTGAAAAGCTTTCTCCTACCAGGATGCACTGGCCAGTTGAGTCCAGGGCAGGTGCACTGATGATCCGAGTTAACTTGGAGATTGATGCTTTCCCCAAGTGGACTGATGGTGTTTAGGAAAGGCAGATTGTCCACCTCTTCTGCTTCTGGCTCTGTAGTAAACTGGGTTTTCAGCAGGACGCTGAAGTGATTTCAGCCCAGTTCTGGAAAACAGTTGTGGGCCCCAACTGGTTCTGAACGTCCTTTATCTTGGTTCTGTGCAGAAAATCAGGTTGGAACTCATCAGCGACTATCAGGATCTTTACGGTTGGCTACTTTGCTGAAAACTTGGCTGATTTGAAAGTTAAAATAAAATTCCAACTTTTAGAAGTTAGAAATTCTTCATGCTTCATCTTGCTTCTCCGTCTTTTCAGAACTCTGAAAACGAAGCTCAACTCTCTGTGAGAGTAACACATCATTGGTCCACCCACGAGCGAAAGCGATGTGCCTGTTAACTTCTAGTCCAATCAGAGGTCATAAGGTGGTTCTGACTCTTGGTCTTTGTTTTTCTAAAGAGACATCTAATTTAATATAAAATACATATTTCTGCCTTGAACGCTTCATTCTAAAAGGGAAATAAGACAAGTATATTATCTTTAAGATTACTCAAAGCACACTCTTTTCATGAACATTAACATGAGAATGAGATAGGGATGTGCGATATGGCATAAAATTCATATCACGATATGTATTGTGAAGGGTGGCGATAATGATATATATCACAATATGTTTTTGGTATAAAACTAGCAATAGGAATTTTTTTTTAAATCATAGGGTGTCCTTTTGCCATCATTTATTTTGAAAATGCTATACCACAAAATAATATCAATTAAGAAAATTCCACCACTAGGTCCAGAGAGTTTTTAAATAATAAACAAATCAAGTATTAGGCTTCTTTCTTGTAGTGCAAATGTAATTTTAGCCATATGTTTTAAACAAAAGAATATGTTGTTAACTCTTAACAGTTTCCAGTATTCTCACTTAAGAAATGAACAGCAGCAGAGCAGCAAGTGCACGCTGAAAACGCTTAACTCTCCAACCCTCTAGTGGGCGTCTCCTTCCGCTTTAAGGAGCTGACACAAAATGGTGACCAGTTTCCTCTGTGGCTTTGACCAGAGGGTCTCGCAGTAAAATCACACAACACAGCATTCTTTTACAGATCAGAGAACAGGTTTCTCTAAAGCTGAACAATGCTTACTTTAACTTTCGACGGAAAAAAAACAAACTTTTGATGGAACACAGCGTTATGTGCATGCGTCCGAATATGGCAACACTACTACACTTCATTACAGCGGCTCTGCAGACATTGCACGTTGCTGTCTTGCGGTGTTTAGTGTAAAATACTTCCACACAGCGGACATGTTACGATGAAAAGTTGGTTAGCTGTTAGCAACAGTGCTGCTCAGTGCTCAGCCCTCAGCAGAGCCGTATAGAAAGAGTATTTACTCATGTTTTAGCTGGCTGAAAACGATGAAATGAATTTCCTGAATGTGAGGTGGGTCTTATTACTCTGGGTTCATGAAACACAGTTCCGTTCAGGAAATCCATTCCATAGTTTGAAGCCAACGTGCAGATCAGCTGGCAGGGAATCACATGTGGAGACGTATCAGCAGACACAGACATGTATCATGGAGCAGAAAAATCTGATACGTAAATCATGCTGGTATCGGAGGCCGATACCAATACCGGATCGACTTGGCCCCATCCCTAGTGACAGCCCTGAGAGTCATGCATCTGCTAGGAACAATGTCAGCGGCTCACGTCGTCGTACTGCTAGGATTGCTGAATATGAAACGGCTGCAAAGATAGCTCATTCGTCTGCATCTCAATCTCACACATCACAAGCACTGCATGGTTACCATTCCCCCATAGGTAGGGGCGGACCTGAGTCACTGGGGAGACCATCAGATCCTGTCGGAAGGGATTCCCCTGGGTAAAGTGACGGCATTCACTTCCATGTTCACAGACGCATCCCTCTCCAGATGAGGGGGGATGTGTCGGTCCCAGACGGTGGGAGAGAGGTGGCCAGCCCACATGTCCCTCCACATAAACGTGTTGGAACTTTTATAGTGGGGAAAGTGATCAGTCATTTTGTCCCACTACTACGGGGTCATCACATGATGGTTCACACAGACAACAGAACCACGGCGGCTTACATAAATCACCAAAGGGTTGTTTACTCAGCTTAGCTGTTGGACGTGGTCAGAGAATTGCTCTGTTGGTCATGCACATACAGTATCTGCGCTCTATCAGAAAGTCTACATCCCAGGCGTGCTAAACAGAGGCGCAGATATTATGTCCAGAGAGGACCCTGAGGACAAAGATTGGAGCCTTCATCTGGATCTGATCTTTCAGATTTGGAGCTAATTTGGGAGAGTGGAAGTCTGATGGCCACTCGAGAAAATGCCCAGTGCAAACTGTTTTTCTCTCTGAACTCGTGGGATGCACCACCGCTGGGGGTGAATGCACTTGCACACAAACCATGGCCTACGAAGCTACTTTATGTTTTTCCTCCTACTCCACTTATAGCGCAGCTGTTGGAGTGGGTTCGAGAGGAATGGTTGAGGGTAATCCTGATCGCCCCAGAATGCACGAGCGCTCTGTGGTTCATGTCTCTACGACAGCTGACGGGCCAGCCGTGGAAGCTACCGTGACGAGAGGATGCCCTCTTACTGGTGGGAGGAGCAATCAGGAGCTCCCCCAATGAGAGGTCAGCGCCTCTGGGCCTGACCGCTGAATGGGACTGTTTAGAGAAAATTGGTCTCTCTCAGGATGTGGTGTGCACAATCCAGGGTGCATGTGCAGCCTCCAGTATGGCCTGTTACACATCTTAGTGGACAGCTTTTCAGCGATGGTGCCTGGAGAAGGAAGTGGACCCGATCTCATGCCACTTAAGCTGCATATTGTCCTTCCTGCAGCTGGACAGAAATTTGGCTTTCAGCACAATTAAAATGTATGCTGTAGCCATTTCTTCCTGCCATGATGGTTTTAACAATAGGATGGTTTTTAATCATCCTCTGAAAAAAGGTTTTCTGAAGGGCATGCACAGACATAGACTTAAGGCTCATTCCACCAGAGGGATTTCAACTTCCACAGCGCTGCACAGAGGTGTGTCTGTACAGGACATTTGTTCTGCGGCTTCCTGGTCGTCACCGACTCTTTTCATTTGCTTTTACCTGCATGATGTCTCCAAATTTTCTCTGACACACTTGGTTCTCAGAGTCCTATCTGAGTGACGTCACAGCTGTTCTCACTCAATCTTCTCAACCCTGCTCATTCCTCTTATTAGCAGGTGTTTTTATGTTTGTCCAATCAAGCAGGGGAACTTCCTTTCTATATTGAAGCCCCCGTTCCGCTTTTGTTGCCACTTATGTGAATAATGCTGAATCCTCAGCTTCAGACCGGCACAGAGGTTAGCCTGTCACCAATGCACACCAAGCACATGGATCAGCGGTGCAAACTTATGCTTGAATAGAGATTCAGGGTGATTGTATATAATATATTGTACATAACTTTGCTTTATCCACTTTAGCATAAAATAAACATCAGAAAAAGTTCTCAAAGTGCAAGATTTCATATTTGATGTCACATAAATAAAAGTATTTGTAAATTTACATTATTCCAAACTGACCAATCGGCTGCTTTTGTTAAAACTTGTCTTTTTTTGCTGAACAGTTTATGTTCTTGTTTGCTGTCAGGTTACGAGCCGGGAACTTGGCATCCCAACCACGAAGATCTACATCAGCGAAACCAGCACTGGCACGGTTCCCAACTCGTGTCTTTCGGGTGCTTCCTTCGGCACCGACGCCAACGGCATGGCGGTCAAGGTGAAAACGCATCTCCGTGGTTACTCCTGGTTTAAAGTGAAGCCATCATTAATGTGTCCTTCCTTCAACCAGAACGCCTGTGAGATTCTGTACCAGCGACTGGAGCCGATCAGACTTAAAAACCCCAAAGGATCATGGGAGAGTTGGGTAGGATAAGAAAGCTAACGTTGAACATTTTGTGTTTTTTAACTACACTTCAGTAAACATGTTTTTTTACTCGCATGGCAGGTCCAAGAAGCCTTTTTGGATAAAATCAGTTTATCAGCCACTGGATTCTTCAGGTTCGACTAAACTACCGGTACTTGTTTGGATCTTTAATGATTGAAGCAACAGCTGACGTGTGTTTGTACTCTTCCTCAGAGGTAAGGACCTCTACATGGACTGGGACAAGATGGAGGGCCAGCCGTACTTCTACTTCACATATGGAGTGTGTTGTTCTGAGGTGGAGCTGGACTGCCTCACGGGAGACTACAGGGTCTGGACTCTAGTGTTGCACCGTTCTTTAACTAGAACACGAGTCCAGCTGGTTATAAACAGAGGAACATTTCTGTTCTGCTTCTTACAGACGGTTAGAACTGACATTGTGTTCGACATAGGCAGAAGTCTGAACCCGTCTGTGGACATTGGTCAGGTAGGAACTTTTTTATTTATTTAACAGCGACATTAAAAGTGCAACTGAAAACCTAACTACACAGAAATGTAACACACACCTATAAACCATTAAAAGCTCAGCACAAAAGAGATACCTAGAACAACATAGCTCAAAATATGAAGGCACCTAAAAAATGTTTTTGTTTAGCAGATTTGAAAGTGCACCGTGTATCATTTCAAAGTTCAAGGTTCCTTATTGTCATTCGTATCATATGTGGTCAACATGAGATGGAACGAATTTGTGTATTCAAGGTCCAAGTTACATCCAAAAATAGCAAAAATATCAAGTATAAAAAGAAACAATATATAAGGATCTAAGATATACACTAAGACAGAGGTTCCTAACCCTGTTCCTTGAGGAACACCATCCTCCTGCATGTTTTACGTAAGTTGTTTCTCTGCTCTGACACACCTGATTTTAATTAATGGATGATTAACAGGCTTCTGCAGAACATGGAGTAATTAAATCACTGGATCAAGTGTGTTGGAACAGGGAAACAACTAAAACATGCAGGATGGTGTTCCTCAAGGACCAGAGTTGGGAACCACTGCATTAAGATATACGCTAAATGAATGCTAAACAATACGCCAAAAGATCTCAAATATAGCCCTATACACTTCTAGCTAGTTATGGAGAACAAAATTCTTCTTTTAGTTCTTGAAAATTATTGTCTTTAATAATAAAAAAAAAAAAATCATATCTAACCACAAGTGATCAAAACACAATAGATTCTTTCCATCCATCCATTATCTTCCACTTGTTCTGGAGTTGGACAGCGTGGACTGGAGGCCCAAACAAACCCAAAGTAGTAATAAAGTAAAGTAAAGTTTTAGAACCTCCTTTAGCAGCAAAAATCTCAGTAACAATTCTTATAGGACTTAAGCAGTTGTTTAAAAGGTTGTGGAAGAACTTTGGCCCTGTCTCTTTTCTATTGTTGCTTCAGTTCATTGAAGTTTGCAGACATTGGCTCTATTAAGTCCAGCCACAGCATCTCAAGCAATTTGAGGTTCTGGTCTTTGACTGGACCGTTGCAGCATCCTGATTCTTTTTTTCCCCACTCTTTTAAGTTAAGTATACGTGCTGTGTTGTCATTTCTGCATTTAACCCATCACACACGAGATACACCCAGGTGGAGCAGTGGGCAGCTGTTCTGTTGTAGATTAGCTGCTGTGTTTAGGGTCATTATCTGGTTCAGCTGCTTCCACCGCAACCCGACTTTGGAATAAGCGGAAGATAATGGATGGATGGATCTCTCCTCAAAGCTAAAGCTATTTTTTACATCATTCATTTTCTTTGATAATATTACGGGTTATACATTGACATTTTCAACACTGTTGTTAATATCCACAATTGTCAATAAAGGTTGCATGCAAGGTGACTTTAACAAACCGTTTTTGTGTGTTCAATTCATGAAGGGGATTACAGCATGGTAACAAACTTGTGGTTTTGATCAGGGATTGGTCCATTCATTATTTTAATTTTTGACCTCTCTTTTATACAGTACTATATGTACTGTATACTCCTACACTCTTAAGTTATTGTGGGTAAAGTGTTCTCCAGGGCTCCATTCTAGGACAACTTGTATTTGTTTTTTATGTTTGTAATTTTTAGGAGTATATCTCAATTTCAAATGTAAACTTTTATGCTGATGATAAGTCACATTCTGTTCTGCACCCATACCTTATCAGGGTCTCTGTTAGCTACAGAAGGTTTATTATACTTTCCAGCATACCTTTGATAATTGTTCTGAAAGCCAACAAAATAAATCCTGACATCTTAATCAGATCACACAGATCATCTGTTTTCTAAATGTTCTTGGTTAATTGTAGCTGATCTTGGTAAAATAAATAACTAAATAAATAATATTCATGCTGATGTGAGGAACTGGCTTCAATGACATTTTTCATTTTCTTTTTTCTTCTCTCTAACCTTTTTCTCTCTCAGATTGAAGGAGCTTTCACACAGGGTTTGGGTCTCTACACTTTGGAGGAGTTGAAGTTCTCTCCCTCTGGGTTCTTGTACACTCGAGGTCCGTCTCAGTACAAGATCCCAGCAGTCTGCGACATGCCTCTTCAATTCAACGTCTACCTGCTGCCAGACTCTGACAATCCTCACGCCATTTACTCTTCAAAGGTCGGCATCATCAGACAAACTCTCATTGATGGCTTGTTTGGGTGCATGACTTCAATATGTTCTTCGTGACTGTCTCCTCAGGGAATCGGAGAACCTGCCCTTTTTCTGGGCAGCTCAGTGTTTTTCGCCATCAAAGACGCTGTGGCGGCGGCTCGCTCAGATTCTGGTCTCGCTGGGCCATTTTCTCTTGACAGCCCAGCAACTCCTGAGAAAGCATGCCTGGCTTGTGCCTCTCCGTTCATTCAGAAGGTGGTATATCACCCCATAAAGATAGCGGGAGTCAATTTTTCTGTCTAATTTTCTTTAGATTCTGGTAAACTGAAATATTTAAACTTGTAAAGCTGATATTAATTTGCTAATTCTGCTGACTGAGCCAAACAATTTTATGTATAAACTCATAGGTGGTTCAAACTCTGATTTTTCTGTGTACATTTGAATTAGTCAGATATTTAAAATCTTTAGTTTGACTTCATTTGTTAACCGTAACATGATTTCCCTGACCGTTTAATATAAATTATAACCTGCCCAGAAAATTGAGACAAAAATATTCATAGTTCTTCCTTGTTTAAACAAATTGTTATATAAAAAAAAAACATAATTTGCCATTCATGTCTTCTTATTGTCTGTTTGCTTTTCCAGATTCCAGCCAGTAGATCAGGATCATTCAAACCATGGGCCTTAAACATCTAAAATCAAATCAACTAAAGCAGCTGTTAACTAACCATAATCAACTAATGCACTTATTTTAACACAACACTCTGATAAACAATGATACAAGATGCTATTTTATCCTCAGTCATGAAGCAGGAATAAATCACTTCTTAACATTGAATATGTAGATTATATACTTAACTCCCTGATTCTTACAACAAATTAATTGAACTGAAAACCATGAGTGTTTGTTAGTTGCTGCCCTCTATAACCATGGTATTGCTTTTATTAATATAAGCTGATATGCATACAGTATATTTACATTTTACACATTCAAACACTGTAGCAAACTGTTTTCTGGTGACAAAGTTCAGTACTCTGTGTTTGTGACTCATTAAACCATGAGAAGTCAAATTCCGGTAAATTGTTTATTGTAACTTTCACCATTTTCTTTGTCCAGTAGGCAGCCATTTTGAAATTTGAGGTGAGGGCTGGGGAAGAAGCTCCAACTTAACAAGCTAAAATTCTGACTTTCGGGACGAATCTAGTAATAATAATAACATTTAAAAAAGGTCAGAATTTCACTTTTTAGAGTTCAAATAAAACAGCAAAAATAGACTTATGTATTTGGATATTGCTTTCGAACAGGAAGCTGGTCCTAGCTGTCCTTCCTTCTATTTTATCTTTAAATGGTGCTCCTATTGATTTTGTCGATTCCTGTAAATATTTGGTATCTTGGTCGATTCACATCTCTCTTTTAAGCTTCACGTGGAAATATTGGTAAGGAAGCTGGATTTCTTTTTCAGAAATAGATCCTGTCTAACTGTGAATGCTAGGAAACACCTTGTATCTGTGACTTTCCTTCCATCCATTGATTACGGTGACATTATTTACATGAACGCTCCTACAAGCACCCTGCAGATGTTGGATGCTGTCTATCACGGTGCACTAGAATCAGAAGAATCAGAATAAACTTTATTGGCATTGCACCGAGATACAACACGAATATGTACGTACAGTCGTCCGAAGATGGGCGGAGTGCACGAAGCTGCGGCTAAAATAATTAGCGCGGCCTTCTTATTCTTATCCAGAATAATATTTTGCTTAGATAAGAAAAGGAAAGAAAACACGAGGAGAGACGATATAAAAAAAGATCTCGCACACCGTGTCCTGGACAGGGCACAATCTGAGGCATCAAAAACACCTACCACAGCAAAGCAACATAAACAGACGTTATACATTTACATATAGGTGGTGAAAGCATTGAATTTTTAAGGGAAAGTCGTAGCATAGTCCAGAGCCCCCCCTCAGCCATTGTCCAGATAAGAGGTGACGTTCATCTTCAGCTCAGTTGAGGTTCTGTTACATGTCCACGGCCTTGGGGAAGGGAGGGGTGAGGAAACAGTCAAAGCATCTTTGTTGTTTTCCAAACATTCCAGGAGGAGTTGAGATAAGTCCGGCATCAAGGCCACAGTTTGGGTCAGGCAGAACTCGTGAATTGTTGTTTCTGCCTTTAAAGTCTCGCTGGTACATATTCTCTGATGGAAACTCCAAAACAGCCGAATTGATCCTTTACTCCAAAAGTCGAGCTCACAGCTTCTCCAGATTATTCCCACCATTCATGAGTGCTGCCAGGGAGATCACAGTCCTGATAACAGCTGCTCCAAATCCCTGTCACAGCTCCACATTCAGTCCGAGCACTGTCAAGCTTCAACACCTCCACACGAATTTGTAGACAACCAGATTCCACCAACCCAAACAGTAGACTCTAGTCGTCATCGTGAATCCAATTTGTTTCCTTCGAGGTAAGAGAGTCCTCCTTACCCTGACTCCTGTCGGGAGAAGTTGATCGATTTTGTTGAGAGACCAGCTGATCCTTCCAATTAAGAGGTATGCAGGAAAAAAAAGAGAGGCTTTTTTAAGGGTTCACAGGACAAAAGAGCGCAGCAGGGAAGCGGGTGGGGGGGGGGGGGGGGGGAGAAGGAAAGCACGTCTGGTTTCACCGTAGAGTAGCAAGAAAAAAAAAAATTCATAACTAAGATTCATAACTGACTGTAACTACCGTACCCACCACTGCACCCTGTATTCACTGGTTAACTGGTCATCATTAACTTCACGCAGACTCTCACTGGTACATTTTCATCTTTAAATCACTTCTTGGTCTGCTGCCTTCATACATCTCCTCCTACATGTCTCTGCGTGAGTGCAGCTACAGCGTGCGCTCTCAGGACATTATTACCTGCAGTGTTCCCTCAGTGCGGACTGAACTAGGCAAATGGACCTTCTCCTCCTCCGCTCCTGTTTCCTGGAATATCTTACAAAAAGATCTGAAGCTCTCGACCTTGACCTCTCGAAGTGGCTTCAAACATCTAAGTTTGTGGGAAAAACCAATGCAGACATGTTCCTGTTTTTAAGTTTTCTACACCACCTTATAATCTCGCTGTTTTGTTTTTTTCCAGCTTTTTTTCCTTTTGACTGTCCTTTTGGTTGTCATTTTATTTCAATTTGTAAACAAAACAAAAATTCAATTTGTATGCCTCTTTTATGATTGTCTATTTTTGTCGCTGTTGTCCATTGTTGTCATCATTCTTTGTTGAAATCAGGTCCCTCTTGTAAAGAGGCTCAATGGGATTAACCTGTCTAAATAAAGGTTGAATGAAGGTTATAAATATGCAGTGTTGTCTCATTTCCCTAGCATTTACAGAGCTTCTGGAGCTTTGAGGGGCTAACTTGTATTGTACCTCATTTCTCTCCCTCAGGGAACATTGGTTATATCCATAACCCCCAGTTCCCTTTCAGTCAGTACACTCGGTACAACACAGTAGTATGGGGATCTACCATCATGCCCCGAAAATGCATATGCAGAAAAAACTTTGACAACAAAGCCCTGACAAGTGGGAGGATGCTCATCTCTTCTGTGCTGAAACAACAGCTTAAGTGATGTCACGGGTTGTTATGTCCAAGGTGTAGAATTTTACGAATGTATGCGATGCCCAGTTGGCGGCAAAGCGTATGTCTGCCACTGGGATTCCTTTAAACAATGCCCATGAAGTGGTCATACCTCTGGATGAGTGTGCATGCACACTGCTGGATGCATGTTTACCCTTACTGACAGAAGCTCAAGAAATAGCCTCTACAACCCAGTCAGGGGTACACATAGGTACACATGTGCAACAAAAATCAGGAATGCATAGTATCACCTGTGTTACCACACACCTTTGCATACGTGACCATCAAATTATCAATTAGACCATTAGACCCTTTCACACGTCATCACTTTGATCTGGTTTTAAACTGTACTTTACATAAAAGCATGTAACATAATTTAAATAAATGATTTTTTTCCCTCAGTAGCCTTTAATTGTTGACTTTGACTTCAGCTTCCTCTTGTGTCTGATTTTTTAATTTCTCTAACTTTCTTATGTTGGTAATAAAACTTTTAAATTGTTTATATTCGGGTAATTACAGTCACGAGGACTGGATAGGAACTTTAAATGTCCCCATTAAGACACACAGTAACCCTCGGGTACCATACCATACCATACCAATTTATTTATATAGCACTTTAAACAGTGACAAAACACACCAAAGTGCTGTACAGGGACAAACAGAACAAGTACACAGCAACAGATTACATAACAGGACACCAAAAACGTAGAAACCAACAAAAACAGTAATGGATAACAACAACAACTGCAACATGACCAACACAGTGTGATGCACACAGACTCAACACAGATCACACAGAGCAGAAAGCCAGGGAATAGAAGTGTGTTTTTAAGCGAGATTTAAAAACTGTGAGGGGGGGGGGGGGGGGGCTGTCTAACGAGCAGAGGTAACTCATTCCAAAGTCTTGGGCCTGCTACAGAGAAGGCCCTGTCAGCTCTGCGCTTGAGACGGGTTCCTGGGACTGTTAGGAGCAACTGGTCTGCTGATCTGAGAGAACATGGTGGGACATACGGCTGGAGCAGATCAGTAAGATAGGAGGGGGCAGAGCTGTTTAGTGATTTATAGACATACAAGATTTTGAATTTGATTCGAAGGTGAACCGGAAGCCAGTGTAGGGAGGCCAAAACAGGAGTAATGTGCTCTCTTTTGCTTGTGCTGGTCAAAAACCGGGCTGCTGCATTTTGGACCAGTTGAAGTCTAGCTATGGAGGTCTGACTGATACCAAAAAGGAGTGAGTTGCAATAGTCAAGCCTGGATGTAATGAATGCATGAATTACTGTCTCCAGGTTATTTTTGGACAATATGGGCTTCAGCTTAGACAGTCGCCTCAGCTGGAAAAAGCAGGATTTAACAATCATATTTACATGATTGTTGAGTTTCAGAGAAGGGTCAAGTATCACTCCTAGATTAGTGACTCTTTGTTTCACTAACGGTGACAGAACGGATAGGTCGATGCAGTGGTTGGTGATTGTGTCATTGGGAGGAAACAGCATAACTTCAGATTTCTTCTCGTTGAAACTCAAGAAATTTGAAGCCATCCAATCTCTGATGTCAGCCAGGCAGTCCAGTAACGGTTGAATAGAGCGAGTACCGTTGAGTCTGAGGGGGAAGTAGATTTGGCAGTCGTCGGCGTAGAAATGAAAAGTTATGTTATGTTTCCTGAAAATAGCACCTAGTGGCAGCAGGTATAAAGAAAATAAAAGAGGACCAAGGATGGAACCTTGCGGTACCCCCCATTTAAGCGCTGCCGAGGCTGAACTAAAATCTTTGATGGAGACACAAAAGGACCTGTCAGCGAGGTAAGATCTAAACCATTCGAGGGCTGACCCAGTGATGCCCACCCACTGCTCTAACCTCGCAATGAGGATCTCGTGGTCGATTGTATCAAAGGCAGATGTGAGGTCCAGTAAGAGAAGGAGCACAGAGGTAGCATTTTATATAAGATTCTGCCAAACTGTAAATGATTAACGGTAAAACAGCAACACAGCAGACAACTTCTGCTTATTTTTTTTTTT
>NC_056520.1:14491346-14526656 GCF_014905685.2 Nematolebias whitei
AAAAAAAAAAAACCTAACAAAACAAAAAAATAACGGTTACTGTGTACCATCTTTAAACCTGGCTCTTTTTTTTTTTTCTCTTGGTGAAGGCGGGCACTTTTTTCTCCTACTCCTTCCGCTGCTTCTGTTCTTTGTCCTGTGAATCTTTTGGAGCCTCTCTTTGCGTATCTTCCGAATTGTAAATCATGGATCTGGTCAGCTGGTCTCTCAACACAATTGATCAAATTTTCACAATGAGAAGACAGGGCAAAGGAGAGCCCTCCTGCCCTGACGGGACACTCGCAGCCGAATACACGATCCTGGGGGCAGTGGAAGATTGTGTGTCTGTCCATCTTGTTAGTCAAGGACGTTGAAGATGCGATCATAATTGGATATATGATAACAGGATTTCTGCTTTTTGGAGTTGGTGGTTACCTGGCATATCGACAAATCCGAAAAATATCAGCAGCTGTTCTGACCACTGGGAAGCTGCCCGGCGAAGGAATGTGCCGTGCTGTGAACACAAGCTGGACGTGATTCTTGCTGAGAATCTCAGGCTACTTGCAGCTCCCGAATCTCATTGGTGGGAAGGAACTGACCTTGGAGAAGTTACAAGTAGGCCTGTCACGATAACAAATTTCGCTGGGCGATTAATTGTCTCAGAAATTATTGGGATAAATGGTAATATTGTTTGAAATTTGACAATAATTAGTAATTATTGTAAAATTTAAGAAGAAATGTTGATTTGTTTTGAGTGTAGTACCTTTTTTGACCACCGGATGGCAGTATAAGACTATGATCTGAAGGATGGATAGTGAGGGAGCGAGCAGCGTGTCTCTTTAAGAAAAATGGGAGGTAGGTTCCTTGACCTGATATGGGCCATCTCTCTTTCCTTGTTTCCGGTTCTCAAAATGGCAGACGCTCGGTGTGATTTGAGCTTTTTAGCATAGCATTTTTCGAACAAAGCTTTTAATAACAAATCAGTAAACAAGTTCTCAGCTTCTTTTTGCAGAGAAAAAAACTTTAGAGGAAGGCACGGGTTTCAACCGTGAATTTTAGAGCTTCGACAAGACTGAGGGTTTTTTTCCGCCCTGAGGTCGGCCTGTTAGCCTAGCTCATAGCTTAGCTTCTCAGCTTAGCTGCTGTTAACGATCCAAAAAACGTGATTTTGGACGGTTAAAACAGATTTTAAAGAGAAAGGGAGGGGTCAGCGAAGAGCACCGGAGTTGAGCCTTTTGTCATCCAGTGTCTTCAGTAGAAAGAGAGAGACACGAAGAAACGATAAAGCCGAGAAAAGAAAATGAGGTCGATAATTTTCATTTATCATGAAATTAACTGATTTATCGTTTATCGCGACAGGCCTAGTTACAAGCTCGTATCGGTGGAACTGACCACAAATTTGTCTGTTTGGAGTTGCCATTGAGATGTACCAATGCGACTGTAAAGGCAGACGGAAATTAAATGGAGTCGGCCTGACCCAAAACAACTATTGTTCTCTGAATCTGGCTCCCCTGTATCGACAAAAAGGAAGGCTGTCTATTTCAAATTCCACTTGGATGTTATGTGAACAAGATGCTCTGCTCCTGCTGCTCCCACTACCCGTTACCTTCCCCAAGGACATCTGTGGACCTGTGTCAGAGCTCTACCGAGGCCGGCTGATAAACATTTTACCATCACTTATTTTGGACTATGGCTAGGGGGCTATCTGGAACAGTGTTCACGGATTTACTTACAAACGCACATACGCATACACCCACTTGTACAGTGAGTGTCTATTAAGGACACAGTGCGACATACGACTTTTTTTGCACCTCCTCTTTCCTTGTGTTTCCTTTTCCTTACCTAACAAAAAAAGGCAGCGCCTCTCATGAGGCTACAGCCTCAGGCACTCACTCCATCTCCCATGTTCATATTATTGGTTGTTTGTGTTTCTTTGGACGGGCTGTACTGAAATGTGAAACAGTTCGAGCAGATGCTCTGATATCTTTTCCTAAACCAGAAAAGGGGGTTTCGTTTCCATAAAGATAACAATAAGGAGTCCTTTGTTCATCCTCAGAACAAGTTCCTTTGTAGAAACGTCCACGGTCCAACAGTGCCCTCCTTTTGGAAACATAATGTTAATTTTTAAGGTCAACTCAAAAGATGTTATTTCAACTATATGTGAATGTTCATGAATGAAACGCAGTGTTTTTGAATAAGCGTTCTTAAGATAATTATTCTTATTTGATGTTTCTTTATGAAAGCAAAGACGATCTACTGTAAAGAGTCAGTATCCGCCTTAGACCAAAATTATGACATCTGATTGGATAAAAAAAAATTTCAGGCTTTTTTTTTTTTTTTTTTTAACTTTCACGTCTGTAAAGTTCAAGTTTCAAGCTAAGTTTTCAACAAAGTAGCCAACCGAGCTGACCATAAAGGGTCCTGACTACCGCGGATAAGTTCCAGAACCTCGTCACCTGACTTGCTGCATCAAAACCGATATGACAGCCAGCCAGTCATCTTCCTACCGTGAGCAACTGCGAGCTAAACCAGAACAGCTATCCACCGGAGCTAGGTCCATAGGGAAGACTATGGTCGTTATCGCCAAGGCAACCCGGTTGGGGGTGTGTCTCAAATTCCCGAGTTTATTGAGAAGGGGTTCTCTGCAGGCCAAAAGTGGGCGTTTCTGGCTAGTAGGCGTTTGTGGGGGGCAAACACTGATTGGCTGACTGTATTTAATAGGCGTTTGTAGGGGGCAAACACTGATTGGCTGACTGTATTTGCTGCTCTTTATTTAAGTTACGTGAGCTCTTTTTTAAAACTGAAGGTTTCTAAGAACCAGTTTTAAATCTGCTGTCAAACACAAGAAGATTCTCTTGTGTTCTTGGGTTGTAGGCTGCACCTGACACAGGTTGCCTTGAGTGTGGTCTGGGTACAATGAAATATGAAACATCTGAAGCGAAACCTGCTCCTATTTGTCAAAAAGTCTGGTCTCAATTAAAGATCATGAGTCCTATGACGAGATAATGATACAAAACAAACACTAAAAAACAAAATTTGCTCTTTAGAAGTGTCTTCTATGAGATCTGATCTATGAAAGGAGCTGAAACATGGAGTAGGGTTGATCCTTAAAATGTGAGACAGCTGAGGAAGTTAACCAGTAAACATAAATACCGGCTCCAGTTGCAGAAATCTGACAGAAACTGACAATCACTCATCTGCAGTGACTACAGGTTGAACAAGAAAATGTGAAGTTAAAGGAAACATCCTTTGTCCCAAGGCCAGTTTAAGTATAATTAATATTTTTCTTTCTTTATGAATCAATTGTAACTATTTTCACATTTTTCAACAACCAAAATGGATTTTGTTGGGGACTGCCATGTCCTATTATTCTACACCTCGGAAGTGAGTCTACATTTCTATCTCCGTTAATGCGGCCTGAACCACAATGTCTACCCCCACAAAAGTTATATCAAAACGACCGGCTCGGCCCCGTGATGTGTGCTATTACTTTTATTGGCATTTCAAGTTACCATGGCAAAGTAATTTGCAAACAAAGACGCAATATTTCACCAACTCCAGGAACTAGTTGGTGACTGACCACTTATTATTCTACACCTGAAAAGCGTATCTTTTTCAACTTTAATGCGTCCCAAACCGCAAAGTGGACCCCCACAAAAGTTATATCCAAACGACCAGCCCGGCCCCGAGATGTGTGCTATTAATTTTATTGGCAAATGATGTTACCATGGCAACATATTTTGCTAACAAAAATGACAAATTTCCCATAGGAAATGAAGAGGAGAAAACTTTTCAAAGAAACTGAGTAACGTCGGGAGCCATTTTGGTTCAACATGCATGGAAGGCACCTATTATCACCTATTATTACTATTATTAATTAGTATAAAAAACATAAATGATTAATGATTCATTTTAATAATTACAAATAATAACATTAATCATTATTAATATTAATAATTTATATTTCATATTACTTTAATATCAATATTATTATCAAATATATTAATAGTTTATATAATTAATAAATCAATGATATAGTAATAGTTAATTATTAATATTATTAATTATTAATAATATTTATTATTCATTCTACTTTAATAATAAATAGGCAGTCCCCGTCAAAGTTTCTCTAGGAACTTTCTAGTTTTTTTATGTTATGGCTAGGTATATAAAAAAAAAAACATTTAGCTCTCCCCACTACCCAGTCATGTTGCTCTTATTTTGAAATGTAACCGGAAGTTCTGTGTTAAGAGAGGCGGAAAGAGAAGTTATGGAGACGCCGCTAATGTCAAACGGAGACGCCGCCAATGTTGAACCTGAGACGCCGCTAATGTCGAACCGGTTAACACCATAGACATAATATGCCTGTGGTTAACTCAATCTTCCAATAACGCCTTGTTTTTAGACATAATGTGTCTGTCGTTAACACAAACGGCTTTTTATCGTTCAGCCCTTTTTTTTTATCGTCCAATCAGATGTGGCTGGCCAGACACGCCCATTTTTCTATCGTCCAATTAGATGTGGCCCGCCAGACACGCCCATTTTTTCTATTGTCCAATCAGATGTGGTCGGCCAGACACGCCCATTTTCCTATAGTCCAATCAGATATGCCCCCCCTCGGATACGCCTCGTCCAATCAGATGTGGCCCCCCCAGATACGCCTTCCGAATTTGTCTGCAGAGATACGCACTTGAGTTTGTTTAAATGCACCGGCTGCACACCTGTCTGGAGGCTGTACGAACGCGGTAAAACTCATGGTTTCATCTGCTTGCTGGTGACCCTGACATGACAATAATTACATCAGTTCACAAACCAAAGATAAATAAATATCTTTTAACATCTGCCAGTTTCAGTAACTTTAATAACCTTTTGCTTTCCTTTTCAAAGATTCCAAGTCATTTGATATTCGGTTTATAATTTCACAGATTTTTATTTTTATATTTAGATTTTATTTCCAGTAGTGCTAGTTTTCACATATAGTTGTAGTTATTGCCCATATTCATATATCACTGATCATAGTTACGTAACTGGTTATGGTGAAGCAATGCAAGCACTGTTCTGGTAACAGCTGTGAGTCCAAACTGGTTCTGGATGTCCTTCACCTGGATGTCAGGTGATGGGTTCTTTTAACTCGATCTTTTCCTCCGTCTCTTTCTTAATGAGACGTCATCAAACTTCTCTGAATTCTTTCTACACTCCCCAAACGAAACTCAACTCTCTATGAGTCAAAACAGGCTTACGATTGGTTCACCCATGAGAGAAGGGGTGTGGCCTGGTAACATCCATCCAATCAGAGGTCAGAAGGTGGTTCTGAAACGTAGTTTTCGTTTTTCTTAAGAGACTTATTTAATAAAATCCAAAATCCTTATTTCTGCCTCAAAGTTTCATTCTAAAAGAAAAATAAGACCAATTATATTATCGTAAAGACTATTACTCAAAATCACATACTTTTCATGAATAAACATTCAAGAATGATACATTAGATTGATGTTGGATTAATATTTAAATAAACATGCACGTTAATCTAAAGGAGTTGCTGTTGGACCATCCATCTCCTGCAAAGGAAGGTCATTTGATGAACAAAGGCTCTCTTAGAACAAAGATCTCCGTTATTAATGACCTTACGGGTTACTGAGTTCATATTGGGAGGTTTACAGGTTAATACAGAATAACGGTCTTTTCACCTATTCCCCTACTTTTGTCTAAGTTGTACATAACTTTGCTTTATCCACTTTAAAGTAAAATAAACATCATAAAAAGTTCTCAAAGTGCAATATTTCAAATTTGATGTCACATAAATAAAAATATTTGTGAATTTACATTATTCAAAACTGACCAATCGGCTGCTTTAGTTAAAACCCGTCTGTTTTATTTGCCGAACAGTTTATGTTCTTGTTTGCTGTCAGGTTGCGAGCCGGGAGCTCGGCATCCCAACCACGAAGATCTACATCAGCGAAACCAGCACCGGCACGGTTCCCAACACGTGTCCTTCGGCTGCTTCCTTCGGCACCGACGCCAACGGCATGGCGGTCAAGGTGAAAACGCATCTCCGTGGTTACTCCTGGTTTAAAGTGAAGCCATCATTAATGTGTCCTTCCTTCAACCAGAACGCCTGCGAGGTTCTGCACCAGCGACTGGAGCCGATCAGACTGAAAAACCCCAAAGGATCATGGGAGAGTTGGGTAGAATAAGAAAGCTAACGTTGAACATTTTGTGTTTTTTAACTACACTTCAGTAAACATGTTTTTTTACTCGCATGGCAGGTCCAAGAAGCTTTTTTGGATAAAATCAGTTTATCAGCCACTGGATTCTTCAGGTTCGACTAAACTACCGGTACTTGTTTGGATCTTTAATGATTGAAGCAACAGCTGACGTGTGTTTGTACTCTTCCTCAGAGGTAAGGACCTCTACATGGACTGGGACAAGATGGAGGGCCAGCCGTACTCCTACTTCACATATGGAGTGTGTTGTTCTGAGGTGGAGCTGGACTGCCTCACGGGAGACTACAGGGTCTGGACTCTAGTGTTGCACCGTTCTTTAACTAGAACACGAGTCCAGCTGGTTATAAACAGAGGAACATTTCTGTTCTGCTTCTTACAGACGGTTAGAACTGACATTGTGTTCGACATCGGCAGAAGTCTGAACCCGTCTGTGGACATTGGTCAGGTAGGAACTTTTTTATTTATTTAACAGCGACATTAAAAGTGCAATTGAAAACCTAACTACACAGAAATGTAACACACACCTATAAACCATTCCTTAATTCTATTAAAACTCAGCACAAACGAGAGACCTAGAACCAAGTAGCTCAAAATATGAATGCACCTAAAAAAATGTCTTTGTTTAGCAGACTTTTTTCATTCAACCTTTATTTATACAAAGAGCCTTGAGGGCTCATTTACAAGAGAGACCTGTTTTTAACAAAGAATGATGACATCATAAAAGAAAGCATATAAATAAATTAAAAAAGGAAGAAAATTATATAACAAAACCCGAAACAAACCCAGCTACCTTCTAAAGCTTTGTAGAAGACAAAAAACAGGAACATGTCTGCATTGGTTTTTGCCATGAACTTAACAGATGTTTGAAGCCACTTAGAGAGGTCAAGGTCAAGAGCTTCAGATCTTTTTGCAAGATATTCCAGGAAACAGGAGCGGAGTAGGAGAAGGCCCTTTTGCCTAGTTCAGTCTGCACTGAGGAAACACTGCAGGTAATAATGTCCTGAGAGCGCACGCTGTAGCTGCACTCACGCAGAGACATGTAGGAGGAGATGTATGAAGGCAACAGACCAAGAAGTGATTTAAAGATGAAAATGTACCAGTGAGAGTCTGCGTGAAGCTAATGATGACCAGTTAACCAGTGAATCAGAATCAGAATCCGTTTATTATTGCCATGTCAACGAACGAGGTTCACAAACTAGGAATTTGCTTCGACATAAAGGTGCGAATAGTAATAAAGTAAAATAAAGTAAAAATGAAGACATTACATAAAACATGTGTACACCCATAGATAAAGTATAAATGAAAACGTAACATAAAACATGCGTACACCCATACAATTGAAAACAATAAAAAAGCTTAGAAAACAGTACAGATGGAGTATTCAGTTATAATACAGATGTAATGTGACCAAAGCAGAAATTATGAGGTAGCATTATGAGTGTTCAGGAGTCCAACAGCAGAGGGGTAGAAATTGTTCTTATGGCGGGAGGTTCTGGTCCGAATGGACCGAAGCCTCCTGCCTGAGGGGAGTGGTTCAAACAGACCGTGTGCAGGGTGAGCAGGGTCAGCTGTGATCCGACCTGCTCGCCTCACAGTCCTGGAGACGTACAGGTCGTGGAGGGATGGAAGGCTGCAGCCAATCACCTTCTCAGCTGAGCGCACAACGCGCTGCAGTCTGAGTCTGTCCCTGGCAGTGGCCCCGGCATACCACACCGTGATGGAGGAGCCGAGGATGGATTTGATGATGGCTGTGTAGAACTGCACCATCAGCTTGGCCGGCAGCTTGGCCTTCTTCAGCTGTTGCAGGAAGTACAGTCTCTGCTGGGCCTTCTTGATGAGGGAGCTAATGGTCAGCTCCCACTTGAGGTCCTGGGTGATGGTGGTGCCGAGGAACCAATAAGAGTTCGCAGTGGTGATGGGGGTATCATTACAGGTGAGGGGGGGCAGAGGGGCTGTGGCTTTCCTCAAATCCACTGTCTTCCGGGCATTGAGTTCCAGGTTGTTGCTGCTGCACCAGGTCACCAGCCGGTCCACCTCCCTTCTGTATGCAGACTCATCACCGTCCAAGATGAGCCCGATGAGGGTGGTGTCATCTGCAAACTTAATAAGTTTCACAGAGTCGTGGCTGGAGGTGCAGCAGTTGGTGTACAGGGAGAAAAGCAGGGGGGAAAGCACACAGCCCTGTGGAGATCCTGTGCTTACAGTCTGAGTGTCCGAGACAGCGCTCCCCAGCCGCACGCACTGACTCTGGTCTGTCAGGAAGTCTGTGATCCACCTACAGGTGGGTACATGGAGCAGGGAAAGCTTGTCTTGGAGCAGAGCAGGGAGGATGGTGTTAAATGCAGAGCTGAAGTCCACGAACAGGATCCTGGCATAGGTTCCTGGGGAGTCCAGGTGCTGCAGGATGAAGTGAAGAGCCAGGTTTATTGCATCATCTACAGACCTGTTGGCCCTGTAGGCAAACTGCAGAGGGTCCAGGAGGGGGTTGGTGATGGACTTGAGATGAGATAAAACCAAACGTTCAAAGGTTTTCATGACTACAGACGAGGACTACAGAATACAGTGTGCAGTGGTGTGTACGATAGTTACAGCCGGTTATGAATCTTAGCGCACCACGATAGACAGCATCCAACATCTGCAAGGTGCTTGTAGGGACATTCATGTAAATATTGTCACCATAGTCAATGGAGGGAAGGAAAGTCACAGTTACAAGGTGTTTCCTAGCATTCAGAGTTAGACAGTATCTGTTTCTGAAAAAGAAACCCAGTTTTACTTTCAGTTTCCTTACTAGGTTCATGTCAAAAGCAGATTGCAAAAGCTGGAAAACCTTAGCAACTATTTTAGCTCGACAATAAACAACTGTGTCATCAGCATAGAAATGTAAGGATGCATCAGGGATGGTCTGACCTCCATTACCTATGTAGATTGTAAAGAGGGTGGGTCCTAAGACTGAGCCTTGTGGTACACCATTCTTGACTGTTAAATATTTGGAAGAAATACCATTATGTTGAACACATTGCCTCTGATCTGAGAGATAGTTAGAAATTGGTTTCTCAGATCACACCATAGGTTGGTTCTCTAAGAGCTTATGACATGAGATGTCATGGTCCACAGTGTCAAAAGCTTTAGACAGGTCTAAGTAAAGTGCAACACAATAATCCTTTGCATCTAGTGCTTCAACTACATCATTTAACATTTATGTATATTTAATATATTGTTAAAAATCAACATACTGGGTTTTCTCGTGGCAGCAGAATTCCTTGTGTGGTTGTTTCACCTGAGCTTAGGTAAAAATGTATGGCTATAGTAGACAAAAGCTTTCCATACAAAAATTAAGTTGAGTCTGCTGAAAATTCAGGACCTTCAAGGGATCTATTTTCCATTTCTTAATCCAATTTTTTAAAAACTCTGTTTGTCCAGAGTGGGTCCCATTGATGATGATCAGGTACTCTGCATCTCTTGGCTGATATTGAACTTTCTAAGACTTGAATCAGTTTTTCACACGTAGCTTTAACTTATTTTTTGTTGTATTTTATTTAATAAAGAAACAGTCTGTTGTGTGTTTTTGTTCACTTGATGTTAGATTTCACAAGATCATGAGCTACAAAAGGGCAGGCTTTTTTTTTTTCCCCACATGACTCAAGTTATTGGGGGTACGGTGTTCTCCAGGGCTCCATTCTGGGACAACTTGTATTTGGTTTTTAGGAGTATATCTCAAATTCAAATGTAAACTTTTATGCTGATGATAAGTCACATTCTGCTCTACATGCATACCTCATCAGGGTCTCTGTTAGCTACATAAGGTTTATTATACTTTCCAGCATATCTTTGATGATTGTTCTGAAAGCCAACAAAATAAATTCTGACATCTTAATCAGATCACACAGATCATCTGTTTTCTAAATGTTCTTGGTTAATTGTAGCTGATCTTGGTAAAATAAATAACTAAATAAATAATATTCATGCTGATGTGAGGAACTGGCTTCAATGACATTTTTCCTTTTCTTTTTTCTTCTCTCTAACCTTTTCTCTCTCAGATTGAAGGAGCTTTCACACAGGGTTTGGGTCTCTACACTTTGGAGGAGTTGAAGTTCTCTCCCTCTGGGTTCTTGTACACTCGCGGTCCGTCTCAGTACAAGATCCCAGCAGTCTGCGACATGCCTCTTCAATTCAACGTCTACCTGCTGCCAGACTCTGACAATCCTCACGCTATTTACTCTTCAAAGGTCGGCATCATCAGACAAACTCTCATTGATGGCTTGTTTGGGTGCATGATTTCAATATGTTCTTCGTGACTGTCTCCTCAGGGAATCGGAGAACCTGCCCTTTTTCTGGGCAGCTCAGTGTTTTTCGCCATCAAAGACGCTGTGGCGGCGGCTCGCTCAGATTCTGGTCTCACTGGGCCATTTTCTCTTGACAGCCCAGCAACTCCTGAGAAAGCATGCCTGGCTTGTGCCTCTCCGTTCATTCAGAAGGTGGTATATCACCCCATAAAGATAGCGGGAGTCAATTTTTCTGTCTAATTTTCTTTAGATTCTGGTAAACTGAAATATTTAAACTTGTAAAGATAAAATTAAATTAGCTAATTCTGCTGACTGAGCCAAACAATTTTATGTATAAACTCGTAGTAGGTTCAAACTCTGATTTTCTGTGTACATTTGGTTTTGTCAGATATTTTAAATCTTTAGTTTGAATTAATCGGTTAACCTTAATACAGTTTCTCTAGTTTAACTAAAATAATAACCTGCCTAGAAAAGTTAGACAAAAATATTCATTGTTCTTCCTTGTTTAAACAAATTATTATACAAAACACAATTTCTTCTTATATTGTCTGTTTTCTTTTCCAGATTCCAGCCAGTACATCAGGATCATTCAAACCATGGGCCTTAAACATCTAAAATCAAATCACATAGTCAGCTAAAGCAACTAACCATAATGAACTAATGCAAGTATTTTAACACAACACTGATAAACAATGACACAAGATGCTTTTTATCCTAAGTCATGAAATGGGATTATTTAGATTATATACTTAACTCCCTAATTCTTACAAAAGATTAACAAACTTTTATGGTTTTCAGTTTTAATAGTTTTTGACCTCTATAACCATGGTATTTACTGGTACTTTTAATAATATAAGCTGATGCATACAGTATATTTGCATTTTACACATTCAAACACTGTATCAAACTGTTTTTTGATGACAAAGTTCAGTACTCTGTGTTTGTGACTCCATTTAATGAGATTTAAACCATCAGAAGTAAAAAATAAATTGCAACTATCACCATTTTCTTTATCCAATAGGCAGCCATTTTGAATATGAGGTGAGTGCTGGGGAAGAATTTCCAACTTTCCAAGTTAAAATTCTCACTTTAGGAACCAATCCAGTAAAAAAAAAAAATAATAATTATAAATTGTCAGAATTTCAATTTTAGTGTTCAAATAAAACTGTATAAATGTACATTCTGTATGTGTATTAAAAGACTTTAATCATTAATAAATTGAGAAAATAAGTGCTCTCCTGTGACTTTACTAATATTAAATATATTTTTTTCTTTTTATAATTTTAAAGTTTTCTAATTATTACTGTTTTGTATCACCAAGAAAGGGAACTCTTAATTTTCAGATTTGTGACATGTTAATGAATAATATGCAAGTAAAAAAATCATCAGTGGTAATTCAGAGGTGCTGTATTAAAATATTAAACTGATGAAGTGTTGGTTACCAAAATTGGGACCCCACTGTGGGTCAATAAACACCAAGTTGTGGGTCCAAAGTCGTTCTCCAGCAATAAAACAAAATTCAAAACAATTAATGCCAGCATATTTCACCTATTATAAAATAATAATTTTCATATAATTCAATTCAGTCTATTTATATAGCACTGAGTCAGTATAGCAGCACAACTAAGGGAAAGCTCAGGGAATCCAAGCCATCCCTAACTATAGGATTTATCATAAAACAAAGAATTAAGCCCAGTCTTAAAAGTGGACAATGTGTCAGCCTCACAGGACAGAAACTGGAAGTTAGTTCCACAAGAGAGGAGCCTGATAACTGAAAGCTCTGCCTCCCATTCTACTTTTGAAAACTGTAGGAACCACAAGTAAACCTGCAGTCTGAGATTGACATGCTCCGTTAAGAAAATATGGAATCTGTAATATAAGATGGAGCTAGGTTGTTGAGAGCTTTGTATGTTAGAAGTAAGATTTTGAATTATATTCTGAATTTGACAGGGAGCCAGTGGAGAGAAGCTAAAACTGAAGAAATATGATCTCTCCTACCAATTTTCATTTAAACTCTGGCAGCAGCATTTTGAACCTACTGAAGACTTTTTACAGAAGTTTTAGACACCCAGATAATAAACAATTGCAATAGTCTAGTCTAGATGTGATAAATGCATGGATCAGTCTTTCTGCATCACTTTTGGACAAGATGTTTCTAATCTTAGATAAGTTACACAGGTGCAGGAAAGTGGTCCTGGTTACTTTTTTTAATGTGCGGGTTAAAAAACATATCCTTATCCTGATCAAAAATAACACCAGGGTTTTTGCATTAGAATTGAAGGCCAAATTAATGAGAAAGTGAAAGACTGCAAAATTTATTCCTAACATGCTCCAGTCCAAAACCTCTGTCTTGTCTGAGTTTAAAAGCAGACAATTAAGGGTCATCCAGGTTTTTATGTCTTTAAGACATGCTTGTAGTCTAAGTAACTAATTTAATTCATGGGGTTTCATGGATAAATATAACTATCATAAGCATAACAATGAAAATTTGTCCCATGCTGTTTACCTAATGGAAGTATAAAGAATATTTGTCCAAACACTCAACCCTGAGGAACTCCATAAATACCAGACTCCATTTAAACCATTTTAGAGCCATTCCTGTAATGACAATATCATATTCAAGCCTCTGTAGTAGAATATTATGTGATCGGCTGTATCAGATTCACCACCGAGATCTAACGGGATCAGTATGCCATGTCTGCCACAAGAATATAATTAGTAACGTTCACCAGTGCAGTTTCTGTGCCGAGCTCTAAACCTTGACTGAAACTCCTCAATTTTTTTTGTTTAGATGTTCACAATTGATTTGCAACTATATTCTCAACTACTGTGACTACTGTTGCATAATCTTTGAAAAATAAACGATGGTGGTCTAATGGTGGATGGAATCCCTGCCCCGTGCGGTGGGCGGAGCCTGCCAAAGTCCTGACAGGAAGCTCTTTTTGTTTGGGCTGTTCACTCTCCACTCTTGCTTCAATTCCCCTGGTTAACAACCGTTTTTTATCTGCATTAATTTCTGCGAGTTACCCGTATTTCCGTCTTTCTTGTGTTTTTTCATGCATCAACTATGTTATAAGAGTGCTGGTATGCCTAATTAAATCTTATAAAATAAGTTTTGGGGCTTATCGTTTGAAAAATGTTACTCCGCTGGAATGCAATTTTGTTTCGTCAATATGAATATAACTGAGTATCATCAGCATAACAATGAAAATTTATCCCATGCTGTTTACCTATGAAGCATATAAAGAGTATTCGTCCAAGCACTCAAGCATGAGGAACTCCATAACTACCAGACTACATTTAAACCATTTTAGAGCCATTCCTGTAATCCCAATATCATATTCAAGCCTCTGTAGTAGAATATTGTGATCAGCTGTATCAGATTCACCACTGAGATCTAACAGGATAAGTATGCCATAAGAATAGAATTACTAACTTTCACCAGTGCAGTTATTGTATTATTAAACCCTGATTGAAACTCCTCAGATTATTTTTGTTCAGATGTCCACACAATTGATTTGCAACTATTGATTGTGTCAACTACTGTGACTACTTTGGCATAATCTTTGAAAAATAAAAGATGGCGGTCTAATGGTGGACGGAATCCCCGCCCCTGCGCGGTGGGCGGAGCCTGCCAAAGTCCTGACGGGAAGCTCTTTTTGTTTGGGCCGTTCTGTCTCCAGTCTTGCTTCAATTCCCCTGGTTAACAACCGTTTTTTATCTGCATTAATTTCGGTGAGTACCCGTATTTCCGTCTTTCTTGTGTTTTCTCATGCATCAGCTATGTTATAAGAGCGCCGGTGTGTCTAATTAAATATTATAAAATAAGTTTTGGGGCTTATCGTTTGAAAAATATTACTCCGCTGGAGGGCGATTTTGTTTCGTCGATATGATGTCGCATTAGCTTTAGCTTTCATCCACCTTAAGTCCATTTTTGTAAAAAGGGGAAAGCATGTTGTGACATTTCGGCGACAGTTCGTGTCTAAAGTTATACCAAGTCACTGTGTTTTTAAGATTACAACTTGTGCCTTGTGGTTTAAACCCAGTTTTTTCGCCGAGCAGGCCCGGCTACATAGCAGCGACCCGGTGTAGTGCTTAAAAGCGCACCCCGACAATTAAACGCTCATCTGAAGAGCGTCAATTACAAGAGGTTGGTTTAAGTAACGATACCATTGGATATTGTTTAGACACACGCACACTCTTAACCATCATATCAAACGTGGACACATTTTGTGAAAAGGTAACGGACTTCAACTGTTGTTTCGATGCACATCTAACACTGGACGGGGTGCTTTTTTTCGGTTCAACACCGGCGCGTGGTGAGGCCCGAAGTTAGCCTGAGCTAATCCTCGGTTAGCCGGCATTACTTTTTAACGATCCCAGATTATAACGCATCAAACGGCATTGTGGTATTAAGAACTATTCCTGAAACGTTTAATTTAAAGTTTTACACATTTTATTTATTTATTTTTTTTAATATGCGAAGATTGCAGCAGTTCGTCGAAATCACGACCCAACAACCACCATCTTCATTATACCTCCTTTGTTTGGTCCTCATTTCCTTTTGCGTGGCTGCCCATTAAACATAGGCTAAATTAGTGTCTTATAATTAAAGGTTATGATTAAATTAAATCTTAAAGAGTTGGCAGCAAACGACTAAATAAAATTTGACAATCTGAGTGAAAGATGCTGGCAAACAGTGCAGACCAAACTAATTATAAAGGACACGTGACCACAAACGCCTTCAACAGCATCTGTTTTTATTTGTTTTGTCCATCATCCTGTTTGGTTTAAGAAGCAACAAAAAGAATAACATAATTACAATTTTTAAAATCGGCAAAGCTGACAAGATTGAGTCTGTTTGCATGAAAGTTATGAGGCCACAGTCTAAAACTCCTGCTTCTTTTAATCACTTAAAGCGGCTGTTCACGCCCCAGTGTCCTCAACCAGGCATTTACAGGCTATATATTTATTATTTATTATATTTATCATCAGATTCTGCAGGGGAGCTCATGACAATTGCACCCGAAAATAAAGGAACAGAGTGTACAGTTCGTTTGTACAGCAGTAACCATTGTTTTAAATCTTTTTAGGTGTCTTTTATGAATAATCAAAAGCAGCAAAAGCCAACGCTTACCGGCCAGCGTTTCAAAACGAGGAAAAGAGGTGACCCTGCTTTTCACTGCTTTGAATACACATTTGTTTTTCTGCCTCGAGGGCCTTTTAAAATTTCCTCGAATCGACGTGCGTCTGCTTTCACAGATGAAAAGGAGAGATTTGACCCTACTCAGTTTCAAGAAAGTATCGTACAAGGCTTGAATCAAACTGGCACTGATTTGGACGCGGTCGCGAAGTTCCTCGATGCTTCTGGCGCCAAGCTTGACTACCGCCGGTATGCAGAGACACTGTTTGACATCCTGGTGGCCGGCGGAATGCTGGGTGAGTCGCTGTGGGGTTATCAACATGTTGTTCTTGCATTTCTGTTTTAAACCTAAATATTTGTTTACGTCATCCTTTAGCCCCAGGCGGGACTCTGTCTGACGACATGACCCGCACCGAATTCTGCCTCTTTACGGCACAAGAAGACCTGGAGACAATGCAAGCATATGCTCAGGTAAACGGCAGTAAACTACGGCTGAGCTTTAGGGCCACGCTAAAAAACAATTTAAAAACTATAAAGTTATGAATATAAAGTCGAAGTATTATGAGAATAAAGTTGAATAAAGTCTTAAAATTACAAGAATAAAGTCAATTTTTTAAATTGTATTTTCCCACGAGTCAGATCCACGACGCGACCTGTCAATCAATCCAGTGGGCGTGTCAGCATTTATGACCAATCTGAAGCTAAGCGAGTCATAATATTATCCGAACTCCATCCAAGGAATTGGATTAAAGAATAATCTGGAGAGTGGTGTTAAAAATGTCAGATCAATGCGTATGTTTAAGAAAATGATCAAAGTTGATTTGTTAAAAAAAAACAAAAAAAAACGGAAATAGCTTAATGTGTATTTGTATGAATTGTTGCTCAAGAAGGAGTTATTTTGTTTTTATTAAATTATTATTGTTTGAATTAAGTTTTTGGAAAAAGGTGCAGATATTAAAATGTTTCTTCTTTCTGCTGCCTTTCATTTAATTTGTGATTTGTATTTCTTACTGTATATAGAATTGTTTGTTTAAAAAAAAAACGAGTGAACTTTATAATAAAAAAAATACAAATAACTCCGACACGATAAAGCAGGGTTTACATTTTAACTGTGGTAAAGTAAAGAATGTTGAGCATCTTAAGTTTTACTTTGGTACTGGTTTTACAAATAAGGAAATGGTTAATCTGTCAGCACATCAGTATCAGATTATTATCAGTATGATGGGCTGCAGCAGTGCTCTGCAGGTAAGGAGCATTTAGCTTCGGATTGGTCATTTGCTGCCACGCCCACTGGATTGATTGACAGGTCGCCACGTGGATCCGACTCGTGGGGAAAAAATATGAGAGCTGTAAAAATAAAACATCTTGTACGGCTTTATTCTCATAATATTAAGACTTTATTATCATTATTTTATGGCTTAAAAAAATTTCTTAGTGTGACCAATATATATATATTTTTAATTTTTTATTAGCTTGGCCCTAAAGCGCCGTCATATCTCAGATAAGTCTTTTTACTTTTCGTTTATCCCCAGCGTGAATGTTTTGTGTATTCTTTCACACATTGAAAGGTTTTTAACAAGCTGATCAGGCGTTACAAGTACCTGGAGAAGGGGTTCGAAGAGGAGATCAAAAAGGTGAGTGTTGAAATCTTATCTTTGTTTGTGCAGATTCAATTCAGTTTATTTCTATAGCTCCAAGTCACAACCGAAGTCATCTCAAGGCACTGAACAGAAACATTCATATTTAAAAATTATAATTAAACATTGTTTATCTGAGGAGCAGACTGCTTTGAGTTTAACTCCATCGAATAACTCATCTTGAGCAAGCATGAAGGCGACAGTGGAAAAACTCCCTCATGAGGAAGAAACCTTTAGCTTACCAGGCTCAGGAGAAGGGACCATCTGTTTCGACTGGCTTGGTTTGAGAAGAACAGATACACAATGGCAGGTCAAGAATCACATGTTAAGAAAGAAATAGTATCAAATGAAAACTTGAATTTTAACAATTCATTTAAGGAAATGAGGTCAATTTGTCCTCCAGTAGTCTAAGCCTATAGCAGCATAGCAAGCCAACCCTAACTATAGGATTTATCAAAAAGGAAAGTCTTAAACTGGACAATGTGTCAGCCTCATGGACATAAACTGGAAGTTGGTTCCACAAGAGAGGAGCCTGATAACTGAAAGATCTTCCTCCTCTTCTGCTTATGGAAACTCTAGGAACCACAAGTAAGCCTGCAGTCTGAGAGTTAAGCACTCTGTGATAAAAATATGGCACAATAGGATATCGAATATAAGATGGACCTAGGTTGTTGAGAGCTTTGTAGGTTAGAAATAAGATTTTCAATTCAATTCTGGGTTTAACAGGGAGCCAATGGAGAGAAGCTAAAACTGGAGAGATATGAACTCTCCCAGTAACTCCAGTTACTCTGGCAGCAACATTTTGGATTAACTGAAGACTTTAAAGAAGTTTTTGGACACCGATAATAAACCATTGAAATAGTCCAGTTTAGACGTGACAAATGCATGAACCAGTTCTTCATCATTTTTAGATGAGGTGTTTCTAATTTTAGTGATATTACGCAGGTGGAAGAAGGTGGTTCTGGTAAAGTTTTTAATGTTGGGGATAAAAGACCAAGTCCAGGTGCAGAGGTGTAATGTTTTAACGTGCGGTTTGTTCCAGCTCTTGTCCGAACTGTTGCGTTTGTTGACAGAGCCGGCAGCTGTTTAAAGGTAAAGATTGTAGTTGTAAACTGGCACCAACACTTGCGTTATCTGTTCAAGTTGGCAGCTTTCAGATCCGACGGTTAGTCACGCCGGTTGGAGGAGAACCATTGTTGTCATTGTTCCAACCCGTCAGGCTGCGGACACAACAAACTGTTTGTGTTTGCAGTTGCTGCTGTTTCTAAAGGGGTTCACCGAGTCCGAGCGCAACAAGCTCGCCATGCTGACCGGCATCCTGCTGGCGAATGGCAGCATATCTGCCTCCATCCTGAACAGCCTCTTCAACGAGAACCTCGTCAAGGAGGGTGAGAACATCGAGTCCCGTCTTGCACAAATATCCCGTTTTCGGTGAAATCTTCAGTCGGAGTAGCTTGCCTCGTCTCTTCTCAGGAGTCTCTGCAGCTTTCGCCGTCAAGCTGTTCAAGTCATGGATCAACGAGAAGGACATCAACTCTGTTGCTGGCAGTCTCCGCAAAGTTGGGATGGACAACAGGCTGATGGTACGTTTATGATCAGGAATCACGAACTAGATTTGGTTTTGTCTGCTTTGTGTGCGTGACACTCGCTTTTGAACGTTTCCGCCGCCCAGGAGCTCTTTCCTGCCAACAAGCGGAGCTGCGAGCATTTTTCTAAGTACTTTACTGACGCCGGGCTGAAGGAGCTGTCCGACTTTGCCCGCAACCAGCAGTCAATCGGCGCCCGGAAGGAGCTGCAGAAGGAGCTCCAGGAGATGATGGCCCATGGCGACCCTCTGAAGGAGGTGAGTTTATGATGTAGTTAAAGTGGGGGACAGCTTAACTGTCGCTTCACTACTAATTAATCATTCTTAAAGCTAGTTTAAGCCCAAAGAATATTAATTACTTGAATACAACGGGTTCTTTCTTTTTCGAGTTAAATTAATGCCATGTGACGAAATAACTGTGTTCATTGTGTAATCCGTGACATGAGACGTTATTTTTCTTTGACCCATCAGAATAAATGCGGTCATTTATTTAACAGAATCAAAATTTAACATCAAAACATTGTACACTTGATTTGCTGATCTGGTTCTGATAAAAACTTGGCACGCTTTACTAACAAGACAACAGAACATTTCTGAAGGCATCTAGATTGATTTACTGGCAAAAAGATTTACAAGAGAGATTTAGAGGAAGATGGAGAAGTTTAAAGGGAGATGGATGAAGGAAGGAATATGTTTTGTTGACCAGAATTAGCACGCTTCTTTCAACACCAGCTCAAACCTCCGGTACACTTCAGGACGTGCAGAGACTTCGTTACCTTAGACGGGGGATACCTCCACTCCAGAACAGAAGTCCATTAGTACGATCCTTTTCCAGCGTCTCTGGTCAGGGTGGCTGGGCATCGTCAGAAATCTTGTGGTTTACTCCGTTAAACAGACAAGCTTCCTTCGAAGTTGTAGGGCGTTACGCCCGGGTGAGTTCACAGCAAGGCGCTGTCTCCGCTGAGATGGACGGACCCTCGTCTCACGGTCAAATCCATCAGCTATTGATTAAATCTGAAAGTTCCTTAGGAACTCTTAGGAAGACTCCATAATCAGAGACTGAGTTCGACTGAGAAGACTCAGATCAAAGACTGAAGAGTCGAAAAGACTGAATAGTTCCAGGAAGTGTTGACTTTTTAGAGTCCTCACTTCCGGTCACTTAGTACTTCCTGATTGGTTGAAACAACCAACAGGGGGTGGTGCTAGTGATGTCAGAGGGTTATTAAAAGTCAAGAGAGGGTGCAAGAATGTTTAGGAACGTTTAATACAGACAGAGAAATGTTATGGCGAAGTGAGACAAACGCAGATGCCAGTTTCTTTTCATCGTCTGCTAGGTTTAAAAACGATACAGTTCGTTCTAATAACTTGTTTTCTGACTGTCTCTGACTTTCGACCGACATCACTGACTTCTCATTTAGACAGAAGATCAAAATGCATAATTACTTTGTAAATAGACATTTAACTTGATTTCTCATTTCTAATGGGGTTTAAAAATCATTAATACTGTTTCACAGTTGATTTAAATGAGTAGTTCATATCATTTCTAATGTTGAAAGTAAACCAAACACTTTGATTATCAAGATATTGTAAAATGGTAATGATGATATAAAAAGAAGTGTTCTTTCAATTGATTGATTCAGGATACAATTAGAAAGTCTCTGGATGAGCTCATTTGTATTTCTGGATTCAAATCAATGAAATAACAGTTCCTGTCCCATGAAGGTCTTCAGAGGCAGGTTTTGGTCGGAGGCCTAGTTCACTACAATGACGATTCATGCCCATTTGTTTAAATAAGCCTGACTTTTTGTGACTTTCAGACGAGTTTAAGTGAGCGTCTCCGACATGGCTGAAGCATTACGAACGCTGCGTTTCTCACACAGATCATCACCTTCACCAGAGAGGAGATGAAAAAGGCCAGCCTTTCTGAGCAGGCCTTGATTGGCATCATCTGGACCAGCGTGATGAGCTCCGTGGAGTGGAACAAGAAGGAAGAGCTGGTGACTGAACAAGCCATCAAACACTTGAAGGTTTGCTTCTGAAATGACCTCCACACTGCGTCAGGGGGGGTTTGGTTAACACGTTTGACTTTTCCCTTCAGAAGTCCTTCACTTGTATTGAATGTGCTAAAATTTGACTTTGGGTTTAAAATTATTTAGCGTTCAAAGTGGGGGGAGGTGTACTCTCTCACAACATCCCACCCCAACTTACTGTCATTACCAGAAATTACCAAATTAAAATATTATTATTGTAAATTATTATCCATGATGCCGTATTTTCCGGCGGACACGTCGCACCGCCCTATAAGTTGCATCATTCCATATTTGTCTAATAAAGTGGAAAAATCCATAAGTGCGTCGCTTCACCGTATACGTTGCATCTATTTCGCGTCAACGCGACAACCCGGAAATGTGGGCCGGTGTTGTGCCAAAAACCGATGGGCTGCCAAATGGCGGCTGCGGGAGCGTTCACGGGAGGACTTTAACAAGAATTTAACAAGATTATCACTTAAAAACAATTTTACGTTCGCTCGAAATTATAGTAAATGTGTGTCTCAGTCCAATATCTGCTTAATAAATGCACTTTAATGGTCAAATCAGCTTTCTTTAAAAAATAGTTTCGCTGCCTCAGTGCTCCATGAACGTGCAGAGGACGAGAAAAAGGAAGGAGGAACGGCTCGTTTCACAGAAATTTAACAACAAAAGCACCTAGACATTTATTTATTTGCTCTAAATTATAGCTAAGGTGTGTCTCGGTCTAACATTTGCTTTTCTTATTATCGCCGTGGTGGTGCAGCTGGTTTGACGGTTCCAAGCAGAGAGCAGAATAAAGGTGGGGAGATTATGGCAGGCAGATTGAGTCATTAAAACCTGGTGAAGATTCAGTCATCCAGGACATGGTAAATTCTAAAAAGTTCATGAAAAAAACAAAGTATAAAGTAAAAGTCCAGTTGTTTTGTCTTGAACTTGTTTGAATTTGTCATTATAGCCACGTTTACCTATTACATGATACAACTGCCAACAGCATGCCATACCACTATTACTACTCTGCTGCCATCAAGTGGATGAAAATGGTACTGCTCCCTTTTTTTTTTTCATAGTCAAAATGAATGGAAACAATCATATCAGCCTAAAAATGGTTTATAAATATGGGGAAAAAAATCCATAAATATGTCGCTTTGGCCTATAAGTCGCAGGGCTTGCAAATTATGCAAAAAAACTGACTTATAGGCCAAAAAATACGGTACATATCCAGTCTATGATGTGTGAGGAGTAACAAGCAAAGAATAAATAACTGGAGTGTTGTTTAAAACCAATTTAAGCCAAACCAGTGGAATTTTACTCATTTTTAAATACTTTTAAACTGAATATTAAAACAAAAACCTAAATTTAAAGATGAGGTCATGAGTGTTAGTAACATTAAAATAATTTTATAGCCAGAACTAACACTCATGACTCATAGGCAGCTGTGGCCGAGTGGTTGGAGCCCTCGTCCTGCAATGCGAGAGTTGGGGGGTCAATTCCACCAGCAGTCACGTGGGCAAGACACTGAACTTCTCGTTGCTTCTGATGTTTGTCCCATCGGTGTATGAATGTGATAAAGCACTGATTAGTCTTGGTATAGATCTAGTAGAGTGCTGTATGAATGGGTGAGGACAGATTGTGTTGTAAAGAGCTTCGAGTATCTTGATGAGATAGAAAGGTGCTAGATAAGTACAGTACATTTACCACGACCAACAACAAAAACGGTCAAATAAAATGGCTTAAAGAAAATTAAACTATTCTGATGACTACAATTTTATATTCAATAAAGTTTTCCTAAACAACACTGGTGATCACCACTGTAAACATGAGTGTTTAGTACCGTAATTTCCAGAATATTGAGCGCAACTGAATATAATCCGCAAGTGTCCATGTTGTAACACGAGATGTTTACACAGAAAGATTTATTAAACTTGTAAGTAAATACTTACTGGGAACATAGACAAATATGTAAAGTAAATGTTTTTTTTTTTTTCTTTTCGAACAGAGCTGGTAACACTGCTGGTTAAAAAATAAAATACTGGTATAGTAGCCTAGCAGGAAAAGTCATTGATCGGTCTTCATCTTCCACTAAAGTCGTCGTCTTCAGTGTCAGAATTGAACCTCAGACAAACTTCATCGCACGTCCTCCGTGTCTTTCGTTGTCGCTCTCGACGTCACTTTCATCTCGAGGCAAATTCGCACTTGAGCTTGTGAACACGCAACAGTCCAGCCTTTCGAAACCCGTTGGTGATGGTGGATTTTTTTTGACACTGCTCCACGCTGTCGGGATCCACGAAGAAAAGTTTCTCTTTGCATGCGGCCTGTTCTGGTAAATGATTTATCAACGCTAGTCATCCAAAGCCTCCCACTGAGCCACTTTACATGCATGATTCACACTTCTGCCGAGTGGCTGCAAATCGTTGTGCCCCCAGGGTTCATGTTTATCACGTGATCATGAGACGTGCTTTGGGCAGCTACCGCATTTTTTGGCGTATAAGTCGCAGTTTTTTTTTTGTTTTTTTTGCATAATTTACATGCCCTGCGACATATAGGCCGAAGCAACATATTTAAAGATCCCCACCCCCCATATTTATAAACTATTTTTTGGCCGAGATATGACCATTTCCATTCATTCTGACTGAAAAAATAAATTAAATTGAGCAGTTCCACCTCCAGCAGAGTAGTAATAGTTGTATGGCATGCGGTTGTATCATGTAATAAGTAAACTTTGCTAAAATGACTAACTCAAAAAAGTTCAAGACAAAAACAACTGGACTTTATTTATTATACTTGTCTTTTTTTTTAAATTTACCATGTCCTGGATGACTTAGAATCTTCACCAGCTATTAATGACACAATTGGCCTGCCATAATCGCCCCACCTTCATTCTGCTCTCTGCTTGGAACCAACAAAATAGCTGCACCACCCCAGCAAGATGCAGCTGATTTGACGATCAGTGCATTTATGAAGCAAACGTTAGACTGAGACACACCTTTAATATAATTTTGAGCAAACAAATAAATGTTTTTAAGTTTGAAGTCCTCCCATGCATGCTCCCGCAGCCGCCATTTGGCAGCCCATCTTTTTTTTTGGCAAAACACCGGTCCACATTTCCGGGTTATCAACGGTGACGCGTAAGAAATGTGATGCGTCAGCGGTGACTCATAATAGTTGCGACATATACGGCGAAGCGACACATTTATGGATTTTTCCACTTTATTAGACAAATATGGACTGATGTGACTTATAGTGTGGAGCGTCGTGTCCAGCGGAAGATGCGTTATGCAAGTGCTCAACATTTTGGCGGCATGAAGCCCGTTGGCCTGTAAAAATCTATAAATTAGCCGCAGCAGTGTTCAAAGTGTGTGGAAAAAATATAGCGACTTTTAACATTTATCGTTCCTTGTGAGTCGTTCGTCACCTGATTACACCCCTGTATTAAATCCAGTTAGAAGCAGAGTAAAGCGAATCATGACTTCCAGTTTTGAACTGATGCCTTGTGGGTAATGTAGTTTAAATGGATTCAAGGTTCATGTCATTCGCACCCCATGTGGCACATGTGGTGGAGCGAAATTGTGTACTGAGAAAAACATCAACTAAATATACACTAAGCACTAATGGCGTAAAAACATTACGCCGAACAGCAGCACAAACATGAGTCTGTGTGAGCAGATGAGCACGAATGAACACGGCAACATGAAACGGATCAACAGCAACACGATGTGATTTTTTTTCACAGTGGTTATTCTGGTTAGAGATTCATGAGTCTGAGCTGTTCCTCAGTCTAGTGGTTCTACACTTAATGTTCCTTAACCTCCTTCCTGAGGGGAGCAGGGCAAAAGTGTGTGTGCTGGGTGAGTGGGGTCCTTCATGATGCATCAGTTGTAGTTTATGGTTTGACTGAAGCCTGAGTATTGGCAGGTTTATGAGAGGCACTGATTATGATGTTTGAGATAACATGTCTGCAATTTAAGACGAACTTGATTATAGTTTTATTCATACATTTTTATTTCACGTATTGTTTGGGATTATTTGTAGTCTTGTTGTCCATCAAACGGTAAAAGTAAAACCCTCCTAACTTGTACCAATTAGTCACAAAGCCTCACCCCCTACGCTACTCGTGGCAACACTCTTCACCACGTGATGGACTGTAACGCACATTAACTAAGTTTAAAACGTGATTTTATGGGGCTTTAACCCAACTTCTTGTTTTCTACACAGCAATACAGCCCTCTGCTGAAATCCTTCACCTCCCAGGGTCTGTCTGAGCTCAGCCTGCTGCTGAAGATCCAGGAGTACTGCTACGACAACATCCACTTCATGAAGGCCTTTCAGAAGATCGTGGTGCTCCTCTACAAAGGTAAACCTGGCCTTGTTTTGACCATTTCTCGTGTTTTTAACAAAATATTTTAGTTCAGCTGTTTTTCATTCATACGCTTTTAAAGCTCAGAACTGTTCAGATGTTTCCCACCTAGTTTAGCAGCTTAGCATATGCACTTTGTGCCGAGTGGAGCTTTGACCCGTGTTTGTTGTTTGAACAGCTGATGTTTTGAGCGAAGAGGCCATATTGAAGTGGTACACCGAGGCCCACCTTGCCAAGGGGAAGAGCGTTTTCCTCGAGCAAATGAAGAAATTTGTGGAGTGGCTTAAAAACGCCGAGGAAGGTAAAGAACCCTCAACATCAGACGTTCACGTTAAAGTTTTCATTCATTTATTTAGTCGGATTAATCACATTGAGCCTTGAGGACTCATTTACAAATGAGACCTGTTTAGACAGACAAAAAAGTAATGAAAGTGACAACATGTATAGTATTTGGAGGCAAAAAAAATCCTAACAGACTATCGATCCTTGGCCGAGGTCAGGTAGCCTGAAATTGAAAAAAACACCCCGCACATAGTGATGCAGACATTCAGCAGGGGAGGGGAGATGACGAGAGCGGTGAGCGTGTCCAAGGACACTCCAGTGGCACTGTCTGAGTTCTGATAAGAATGGAATAATCAGCCAGTTCCCTCTGGTGAGATACGTAAACCTTCTGATGGGTCCGCAGACTTCCTCGGTGGGAGAGGGGAAGGACTTTCCTTAGGACTTTCGGTTTAACGGTCTAAATACTACCATACCATACCAATTTATTTATAGAGCACTTAAAACGGCAACAAGGCCAACCAAAGTGCTGTACAAAAGAAAACAAACATGCACAGCGGACAGGAAAGCATAAAATAGAAATACAGATACAAATGGCAGCAGAAGCTAACTAAAATGACCAACAGAGTAGAGAACAGACCGGACCAAAACAAATCACACCGTGTTAAAGGCAAGCGAATAGAAGTGGGTCTTCAAGCGAGACTTAAAGACTGAGAGTGTTGGAGCCTGCCGGACACTCAGTGGCAACTCATTCCACAGTCGTGGACCTGCAACAGAGAAAGCCCTGTCACCTCTGAGCTTACGATGGGTTTCTGGGACTGAGAGAAGCATCTGGTCTGCTGACCTCAGAGAGCGCAGTGGGACATATGGCTGCAGAAGATCAATGAGATAGGATGGGGCGGAACTGTTCAGTGATTTAAAAACATACATGAGAATTTTGAATTGGATCCGAAGGTGAATGGGTAGCCAGTGCAGGGAGGCCAAAACTGGCGTGATGTGCTCTCTATAGCCTGTACCAGTTAAAAATCAGGCTGCAGCATTTTGGACCAGTTGTAGACGAGCAATGGAGGACTGACTGATTCCAAACAGAAGTGAATTGCAGTAATCAAGCCTAGATGTTGTGAAGGCGTGGATCACTGTCTCAAGGTTCTTTTTGGAGAGTATAGGTTTCAGCTTAGACAGCTGTCTCAGCTGAAAAAAACAGGATTTGACCATCATGTTTACGTGACTGTTGAGTTTTAAGGACGGGTCCATTATCACCCCCAGATTAGTGACCTTTTGTTTCTCTAGCGGGGCTAGAGAGAAAAGATCAATGTCATGGTTCATGAGTGAGCCACTGGGATGGAACAGCATGACTTCAGACTTCTTCTCATTGAAGCTTAAGAAGTTTAAAGCCATCCAGTCCCGGATGTCAGCCAGGCAGTCAAGAAGAGGCTGAATAGAGCGTGTGCCTCTGTGCCTCAGGGGGAAGTAAATTTGGCAATCATCGGCGTAGAAATGGGGAAAGTAGAAACTAGAAATACTAGTTCAGCTGACTGAAGTCAGAAATGTTGGGTGGTCCTGATTTTCTTAGTTTATTTGAAAATGAAAAGAAGCAATATCAGAAATTGTCAAATGTTACAAAGCTATAACGGGCACATTTTGTTCAGAGTTCCTCTATAGAACGATTGAATTAAAATGCTTCTATTAATGCGTGAGCTCTTAGGAGTTGGAAAAACTAGTGATGGATGTTTTTAGGTATTTTCTGATCACTGGCATAAAACACACACAAAAGTTTGTGTGACAAGATTAATTGGGTTCTGCACTGAAGGCTGTAAGAGTGGGCACAGCTTTTTGTTGTTGCCTTGCCAAACTGCCCAAGTAAATTAAGTTTTATTTGTATAAACTCTGTCTGCTGACAGTTATAAAATAAGTTTTATTGTTGTCATGTGTTTGGCACAAATGTTTGCTTACACGTTTTGCTCACGCAGAGAAAAAAAAGTTTGTCAAGTACAGTAGTCCCTCAATTTTTCGCAGTTCGATGTTCATGGGTTTTCAACGTAATATTGTATACGACACACGATTGGCAATGGGGAAAGACGACCCCCTTCTTTCTCTTTTTGAGGCTGTCACAGCAGAGCAGACACACAGCAGCCTGCGTCTTTGCTGTGACAGCCTCAGTAGAGCGAAGACTCCTGTGACAGACACCCGCCCCCTCCTTTCTCTTTCCGAGGTTGTCGCAGCAGAGAAAGAGAAAGGAGGGCGGGCTTGGGGTCTGTCTTTCCCCATTGCGACTGCTCAGGCAGCAGGGATGAACAGATCAGATGAACAAATGTAAAATATGGTAGAAAATGCTTAGGTGAGAAAATAAGAGTGAATACGTTTTCTAACCCTTATAAGACGGACCCCCCCCCCCCCCCCTTTTCTCTTTCTGAGGCTGTCATATTAGAGGAAGAGAAAGGAGGGGGCGGGCTTGGGGTCTGTCTTTTCTCATCGTGTCCCAGAGACGCAACGGGTGGGTGCACAACAGACGGCCTCAAAATAAAAAGAAAGGACGGGGGGACGGTCTGTTTTATACCTGAGTGAGCCACACAAGGACATGGATTGTTTATTTAAAATAATCAAGCGTGACCTGAACCGAGCCTTTAGGAACGAGAGCAGGAACAAGAATGCTGGATACTTAAGGCACGAGGCGATCAGACAATCTGGCAGGGAGGCAGAGACTGGGAGCACTGAAGGAGCGCAGCGCACAGGTGCAGCAGGAGGGAGAGTGGGAGTGACACAGGTGACGAGCACGAGTGTGACTGCAGCGGAGAAGTGGGCGTGGCAGTGAGCGGAGATCATGACACGCCGTGCACTTTGAGCGTTTAGAACATTAAGTCGGGTTCTTTATTTGTCATGCACACCACATGTCATGTGGTGGAACAAAATTGTGTACACAGGGACCCAGTTACATCCACCAAAAGTATAAAATGTAAAAGAAAAACGGTAAAAAGATCTAAGATATGAACTAAGAAAAACGGTGAACTAAAAATACGCTAAAGGCTAGTAGTACAAAAACAATACGCCGAACAGAAATACGAACATTGCAAGAGTGTGGGAAGGGTTTATAAAGCCTTAATATACAGGTCCTTCTAAAAAAAATAGCATATTGTGATAAAGGTCATTATTTTCCATAATGTAATGATAAAAATTAAACTTTCATATATTTCAGATTCATTGCACACCAACTGAAATATTTCAGGTCTTTAATTGTTTTAATACTGATGATTATGGCATACAGCTCATGAAAACCCAAAATGCCTGTCCCAAAAAATTAGCATATTTCATCCCACCAATGAAAGACAAGTGTTTTTAATACAAAAAACGCCAACCTTCAAATAATCATGTTCAGTTATGCACTCAATACTTGGTCGGGAATCCTTTTGCATGAATGACTGCTTCAATGTGGCGTGGCATGGAGGCAATCAGCCTGTGGCACTGCTGAGGTGTTATGGAGGCCCAGGATGCTTCGATAGCGGCCTTAAGCTCATCCAGAGTGTTGGGTCTTGCATCTCTCAACTTTCTCTTCACAATATCCCACAGGTTCTCTATGGGGTTCAGGTCAGGAGAGTTGGCAGGCCAATTGAGCACAGTAATACCATGGTCAGTAAACCATTTACCAGTGGTTTTGGCGCTGTGAGCAGGTGCCAGGTCGTGCTGAAAAATGAAATCTTCATCTCCATAAAGCTTTTCAGCAGATGGAAGCATGAAGTGCTCCAAAATCTGATGGCTAGCTGCATTGACCCTGCCCTTGATAAAACACAGTGGACCAACACCAGCAGCTGACATGACACCCCAGACCATCACTGACTGTGGGTGCTTCACACTGGACTTCTGACATTTTGGCATTTCCTTCTCCCCAGTCTTCCTCCAGACTCTGGCACCTTGATTTCCGAATGACATGCAAAATTTGCTTTCATCCAAAAAAAGTACTTTGGACCACTGAGCAACAGTCCAGTGCTGCTTCTCTGTAGCCCAGGTCAGGTGCTTCTGCCGCTGTTTCTGGTTCAAAAGTGGCTTGACCTGGGGAATGCGGCACCTGTAGCCCATTTCCTGCACACGCCTGTGCACGGTGGCTCTGGATGTTTCTACTCCAGACTCAGTCCACTGCTTCCGCAGGTCCCCCAAGGTCTGGAATCGGCCCTTCTCCACAATCCTCCTCAGGGTCCGGTCACCTCTTCTCGTTGTGCAGCGTTTTCTGCCACACTTTTCCCTTCCCACAGACTTCCCACTGAGGTGCCTTGATACAGCACTCTGGGAACAGCCTATTCGTTCAGCAATTTCTTTCTGTGTCTTACCCTCTTGCTTGAGGGTGTCAATGATGGCCTTCTGGACAGCAGTCAGGTCGGCAGTCTTACCCATGGTTGCGGTTTTGAGTAATGAACAAGGCTGGGAGTTTTTAAAAGCCTCAGGAATCTTTTGCAGGTGTTTAGAGTTACGTTGTTGATTCAGATGGTTAGGTTAATAGCTTGTTTAGAGAACCTTTTCATGATATGCTAATTTTTTGGGACAGGCATTTTGGGTTTTCATGAGCTGTATGCCATAATCATCAGTATTAAAACAATTAAAGACCTGAAATATTTCAGTTGGTGTGCAATGAATCTGAAATATATGAAAGTTTCATTTTTATCATTACATCATGGAAAATAGAATAGAATAGAGACGGCCTTTATTGTCCTACGGATGGGAAATTCCAGTGTATCAGCAGCAACAGATAAAAAGATTTCACACAAGTTCCTAAAATGTTAATAAACAATACATTATATAAGAAATAAGATAAACAATATCGATGATAATGTTCAATATGTATTGGAACATTGAGAATGGCAGAAATAATGACCTTTATCGCAATATGCTAATTTTTCACAAAAAGCATACTCCATAGTGGAAATAATAATACAAAAAATCAAGTTTGCTAAGTTTTTCCACAATGGAGTGTGCTTTTTGTGGGAATCAGTCTTGTTTGTTGGTGGCTCCTCGGATCGAAGAAGTCCTTTGGATGAAGGACGAAAAGTCTCGGCAAGAAAAAGATAAATAAATTGTCCAAATGACGTGACTGAACATTGTTGGATTTTCTTATGGATTATTGAGCATGAACTTTGACGTTACTTCTCAGAACTTGATACTTTACTTTCTGAAAGGAGAAAATGTCTAATTTTTTTTTATGTTTTGTGTCAACAGAATCCGAATCAGAAGAGGAGGAGGCGGACTGAAACTTTTTTTTTTTTGTTTGTTTTCACTTTTTTTTTTCTTTGTTTTGTAGCAACAGGAGCTGTAGAACGTCCCGACCCATCTTTTTCTACCTCCTGTTACTTATTTATCCCCCTACACTCACAAACACGTGCATACACACTTAACTGAATGACTCATTAAAGCAGTATTTAAATAAACTAAGAAGGGCTCTGTCCTTTGCAACTCAGAAATCAATATCTTTATTCATATTTTGTAATTTGAACAATTCCTCTCGATCAGTTTGAATAGAAAGCCGGCACATTTCACTTCATGATCATGGATGAAATCAGTTTTGCCAAAATATTATATTTTTGTCCAGCTGTACTTAAAATATTTTCAGCCTGACTCTGTTGGTTCAGTTCAGTCTATATAACTTGGATTTTTTTTTTTTTTTTTTTTTACTTCCGGGTCACGTCTCGTCAGTCCGTCAGGAGACACGCCAACACCCCAGTAAGACTCATCGCCAGCCACACAAATACTAAAGGTTTCTACTTTCTGTAATCGGATATAAACCAGTTGACTTTTTTAATTAATAAAGAATATTGAAATGGTTTTACGGTGATTTTTGGCTTTTATTCATTTGCAGTAATGTCCATTTCTTCCCGTTGAACTAAAGCGCAGTAAAATTGTGTTCAAAATAATAAGTTTGCAAGAGCTCAGACTCCGGAGGAGTTAATAAAAAAATCAAGGAGATGCCAAGGTCAACTAGATTATAAATTTTAAACAAGGTGTTGTTTATGTACAAATTATTTTACATGGTTACACAAGGTGGGAAAACTAATGCAGAATTAGAATTTTAATTATTTTCATGTCTTCAATATTCTTAAAATTATATAGATGACCTGGGGATCCAGGATTCCCACATTTAGTGAAACTTTGGGATTAAATATTAAATTATAAACCTGTCTTTATATTAATCCAAGATCCACCCTCGTCTAAAAGAAACATTCTTACATTCAAAGAGCTGACGTTAAAGCAAAGTCTAACCTGATTGGTCGGATAAGGCTCCGCCCACCAACACCTACACTGGTTCTTAAAAAGACTCGAAAGGCACAATACATTTTATTGCATAAAATAAACAAGACCTTTTGTATCCTTATTTATTTTGTACAAAAATACATTCCTTTAAGCAGCTTTTCAGTATTTGTAATGTGCAAAAAAAAAAGTTTTCAGACTTTCAAGTACTGTAGTCGCATTACTCATTAGATGTAGAGGTATTTATATTTAAAACACAACTGAGGTAGTGAGCAACATTAACTTCTGATAGTTCAGTGCTAAATCAAAGAAAGGGATTTAGTTCATTTTTTTACATTTCCAAATTATTAAAAAAAAGTGCAAAAGTCAGATTAATGCACATTAAATGAAAAAGTAAAAACACTCCCCACAGTTTTTTTTTTTCTTGAGACATTTTACAATTCAGTTGGAACTTCTTGCACATACGCAATGTAAACCATTTCAAATGTTTGCAAGAAACACTTTTAAAATGGGAATGCATCAATATCAAAAAGCTTCGAAGTAAAATAGCAACAGACAAGCTCCGTTTAAAAAAAAAAAAGTTTAGATTTATGGTAAATTTACCACAAGTGGTAATGAAGACATTTAGGGAGCCGTGTAGTTGGAGAATTAAAAAAAACAAACCAACCTATGAAATCAATAAAAAAAAAAATGTGATTTAAAAATTATTTCCCTGAGATAAACTTTATTGTGAATTGACATACAGTAAACAAACTGAACTGAGCTCAGTTTAAGTAATTGCTCATTAAAGACTAGAACCATGTCATTTAAAGCAAAAACAGCAATGGCTATAAAAACTAGCTTACAGTTTGCTCACGGAGTTGGTTTGCTCAACGGCTAATGTTAAATTAGCTTGTGAGTTCCATTAGCAACTTAGTAGGCACATCATTTTTTTTAAGCAACTATTTGAAAATAGAGCAAATGGAGCTAGCTAACTTAAGACTGCTTGCAACGATGTTATCTGTTGCTAGCTAATATTAGGTTAGCTGATGAGTTCTATCACTAGCCAAGTTTGCACATGTATTTTACCAGGAAGTAAAAAATACCTACTAGTGTAACTAAGGGCTTAATTTGTAAACTGATCGATGTTGGAATGCAGTGCTTAATTTGAGCCGGATCCTGCTGGAACAAGGTCCTGGAACTCTCAGGCTTACTAATAAAGTTATGAACAAATATGACTGCCTTGAATTAATAAAATTTATATTGAATATGTAAACTGAAAATAATTACATAAAGGCTTAATTTAAATGCCAGGGCATATGATCTGTCTCTTCTAGTAGCATTTCTGTGCCTACCCTTTAAAAAAATCTCTGCCACGTAAAGAGTGGTGGGGGTGACTGCCAAGCTAAAAAGGTAGTCGTACGCGGGCTGGAACTAACAGCCGCAGGTAGGCGTCTAGAGGTTCATGTGGAGTCGTACAATAACGAGCAGGGACAGTGGGGGAGTAACCCCAGACACCCCCATCCTGCCGGCCCGCCCACTATTTGAATCTTGGCCCTGCCAGACACTGCTCATTGTCGTCCGACTCCATACGTGAAACCTCCAGTGCCTCCGTCTGTTCCTGGCCGCTGCCTGAGTTCCTGCCCGCGTACAACTGGTTAGCTCGGCACTCACCCCCACCACACTCTTTTAGGGATGGATATTTTTTTTTAAGGGTAGACTCGGAAATGCTGCTTGAAGAGGCAGCTCGTAAGTGGCTGTTGTGTTTAAAATGAGTGTTTATGTAATTATTTTCAGTTTACATATCCAATGTAAGTTGTATTCATTCATATTTGTTCATATCTTTAGTATTAGTAAAACTGAGAGTTACTGGATCCAAGTAAACCGTTACCAGAACACACCCTGTCAAAATAAGAGTTCCCGGATCCTGTGTCTCGGAAGGATCAGGCTCAAATTAAGCCACAATCTAAGTATAAGTTTGCTAACCATAATGTTAGTGAACCAGTATTATTGCTAACTAATAAGTTAGTAAGTGGCAACTTTAAGTTAGCACAGCATAATTTTATTGAGTAATAGAATTAACTAGCTAACTTGAATGTCTGCAAGCAATGACGATAGCTTGCTAGCTCTATTGCTAGTTACTTTTGGGTTATCACAATGCTTTTTGGAGAAAGCTGGCTCTAATAGCCAATGTTTGCTTAGCTAATGAATTGCTTCGTTTAAATTCCCACAACATAATTTCCACTAAGTAGAATTAGCTTGCCACTGAGTTAGCTAGCTAGCATGTTTGTGCAACACTGCATTGATATCAGGGTATACATAACATTTAATGGGTGTATTGCGATTTCCTGATGCAGGATATGACACAATAAATTGTTACACTTGATGCATGTCTTGACCAAAGGTGGTTTTCTGTATCCTGACTTGCAGTAAAAACATATAAACTCTGCCAGTGTTGATGCAGTTCCCGCTCTTCACCACTAGAGGCACTAGATGAGGAAGTTCCAACATTCCAGACTGTACTTGAAGGCATCAGTAAACTGACAGCAACTACTGCTCTCACTCTTCAGTTTTCTCCATGTGACAAGGGCCTTTTTTTTTTTTTTTTTAGGAAGGATACATGGGGTCTTGGTGTTGGGGGGTCAAGGGGTAGTTTGTACTATTGGTGGGACCAAAAATAGCCCCACATCAGGTGCAGCTTTCCACATCGGCTCAGGTTACGTCTCAGCCAAAACACGGAGGTTCAGAACACCCAAGTCTGAACAGAAAGTGCTCGTTATTCAGTCTAATCTCATAAAATAAATATATTTATAAAGTATATTTACAAAGTTCAGAACATTAAACAAGACGGGGTGTTTCATGTCACACAACAGCTGAGTGTTTCCCTCCATCTCTGAGCTGTGGGAGAGAGGAAACATATTTTTTTTACCAACGAAAGAATTCATTGAAAGCATCACAGCAAACAAATTTTACACAGATTAGAACAAAACATTGGTTTGTGTTCTTCATGATATTAAAAAATTATAATCAAATGTAATATTGACAAGTCACTGATCCAGTTTCCGTCTCCTTGATTTAACCACACAGGGTCCAGACACCCTCTGTCAACACCTCTTCCACATGTGCAGTCAGGGAAAGATTATTAGATTCAGAACAGAACTGTAACTCTTAACATCAGTTTTGCACAAACTTTAATCCTTTACTTTGATACAAGATCAAAGTGCTTTTATTTTGTATTTTTCCAACGGTCTACATAAAAACTTAATTGATTTTAGTATTTACATTATTGTTTTCCTGTTTGTTTTTGTTCTGTGTGTTGGCATCTAACATCTGCAGACTGTGCTACTTCAGCCTTTTATACAACAAAACATTCAGCTCAATTTGCAAACGGGCCTTACACCTTTCAGACTTTTGAACTGTATTTCCGAAAATATACAATAAAGTAGCTGCTTCAAGATGTTTTCAAATCGTTCAGAAACATTGATCTCTTTGAGACCTGCTTCAGCATAGTTCTGCCATGTACGTACTGCTAATTGCACTAATGTGACTACTGCTAATTACACTAATGCTACTACTGCTAATATACCAATGC